>NW_011889168.1:1405031-1418507 GCF_000151845.1 Pteropus vampyrus | reverse complement strand
AGAAAGAAAGGAAGGAAGGAAGGAAGGAAGGAAGGAAGGAAGAAAGAGAGGAAGGAAGAGAGGAAGAAAGAGAGGAAGAAAGAGAAAGAAAGGGAGGAAGAAAGAAAGAAAAATTGTTTTATTCTTGTAGTTTTTTCACTGCATGGCCTTGTGACATATATGATGAATCAGGTATGAGTGTTGGCCTTTATCTGCCAAATTTGTGGCCCTCTAGCAAGTGGACAGGTTCTTACAGGGTATTTTGGGGGATATTCTAACCTAACTCCTTGCATTATCAATTTTTTCTACCCTCATTTTCCCTCTCCCTTAATCATCTTGCTTAATTTTTAAAAATGGCAATCTAACTCAAATCCTTTTTGGGGGCTGAAGAAAGGTGAAAATAAAGATTTAAATATAGCTACTTAAGATATTTTAAATCAACGTCTTTTAAAAATATGTACATAATCACATAAACATACATTCTGCAATTTTAGAAATCGTATAACTTATCTGTGAATTTCTTCTTTGGTCTTGAGTTGTTGAACAGTTAGTGAATAAAATTAAAAAGATTTGAGCAAGAAAGTGAAAGAAGATATCCCCTAGTTTTTGTTTTCAGGCTCAAAAGATGTATTGGAAAACATGGTGGCGTGAGAGATGTTCCCAGGTTGCTCCCCTTGAAACAATAATAAGCTGAACACCTAAAACTCAACAAAAAACACCCAAACTTCACACCAGCATGTCTGAGCGTAAGATCTGCGCATAAAAGCTACCACAGGTCAGAACTCCGGGTGTTGGGCAGTGGACTGGGAGGAACACAGAAGTTGCCCCTTGCAGCCAGAGCTCCCTGTAGGAGGAGGAGGAGGGGAGAAGGAGCGGCGAGTTCCCTGAACAGCCCTGTCTGAGAGTGCTGTGAACTCCACGCAGCCAGTAGCAGTGTCCAATCATCAGTGCAGAAGGCAGAGAAACAGGGACAGCAGAAAAGTGGGGATGGCAGAGAAACAACAGTTGATTTTTACCAGCCGCGGTTGCAAAACTGAGGCTGAGGTGCAGCCTCCAACCCCCAACCCAGAGGGCCCCTCCCCCCATACCCTCCGAGACGGAATGCTGCAGAGACCCAGGGAAATCTGAGCAAACACTACCGAAACTGACAGGAGCTGAGACTGAGGGTAGTAAGCATGATTAAACATCCATAAGGAAAAAAAAGACATTATTAACACTTTATATAAAGCAGAGATCTAAGAGGCGTAGACGCCACCTACTGGAAACCAACAGAAAAACATCTTATTTGGAACAAGCTATGGACCATTTTGTGACAAATCTTCTTTCTGGAAAAAAAAAAAAGCAGAACACACTTCTATTAATGCCCAGGCAGAGAAATAGTCCATTAAGCAGCATGAACAACCAAGGTGACAAGGCATCTCAGAAAGAAAGAGAAAAATCTCCAGAAAATAAGCTTACAGAAATATGCAACTTAAATGACAGAGAATTCAGGATGGTACTTCTGAAAAAACTCAGTGACATCCGAAACGAATCATATCAACAATTTCAGGAATTGAAAAAAACAACTCGATGAGCTGAATGAGTTATTTCGCAAGGAGATTGAAACCTTCAAAAAGAATCGAATAGACCTTCTGGAGATAAACAAACAACCACACAGAAACAAACAACAATAACAACAAAAAAAACGCACCACACTGCAAGAGTTGAAAAATGAAATAACAAACCTGGGAAACAGAGTCGACCAAATGTTGGAAAGGATCAGTGATATCGAAGACAGAAATCTAGAAATAAATCAGAGGGAAGAAGAGAGAAACTGAAGAATGAAAAACAATGAAAGAGAAATACAGAAAATAGCTGATACCATCAGGAGAGGAAACATAAGAATAATGGACATTCTGGAAGGGGAGGAAAAGGAGCAGAGATAAAAAGCATTTTCAGACAAATAGTTGATGAGAATTTCCCAAAGCTAAGGAATGAGCTGGAGCTTGGAATTCAAGAAGTCGATAGAACACCCAATTATCTCAACCTAAAAAGGCCTTCACTAAGACACATTGTATTAAAGTTGTTAAAAATCAATGACAAAGACAGAATTTTCAGGGCAGACAAAGAAAAGAAGACGGTAACCTATAAAGGAAAACTCATTAGGTTATCATCGGACTTCTCAGCACAAACCTTACAAGCCAGAAAGGAGTGGAATCAAATATTTAAACTATTAAATGAAAGGAACTACCAGCCTAGAATAATGTATCCAGTTAAGCTCTCCTTTAGATATGAAGGAGAAATTAAGACCTTTCTAGACATACAAAAATTGAGAGAATTCTCCACTATGTGGCCTGTGGTTACCATTATGAATACGAACAGGATAGTTGTGTCATCCCTTTTGTTCTGTGTGCGTTTTATCTCCATTTCCCTTTGCGAATTTGGATCTTTGAATCCTCTTCTTTTCAGTCATTGTTATCTCATTTTGTCCCTATGTATGCTGAACGTTCATTACTATCTTGCTATGCTAAATCTCTTCTTATTTTAAGCTTAAAATGCCCTGTTCACAGTAAGGATTGCACTCCTCTGCTTTTATCAGTCTGCTTGTCACCTTACTCCTAATTATGCATTTTAATTTTGTCATTTTGTTTTAGGTGAGCTGACTTCTTTCAGTATTTCCTGTAGTGCAGGCCACATAGTGGAGAACCAGAGGGAAAACCCACAAAAGCCAACCAAAATAAAGAAAACAGAAACATAAGGACAAGGAAGCAATAGAAACACCAAGCTACCAGAAAGCAAAAGATAAAATAGCTATAAGAAGACCTCATATTTCAATAATCACCCTAAATGTAAATGGAATGAACTCACCAATAAAAAGGCACAGAGTTTCAGATTGGATCAAAAAACAAAACCCAATCACATGCTGCCTCTAGAAGACACATCTCAGTTCCAAAGACAAATATAGACAAAGTGAAAGGGTAGAAAATGATGTTTCAAGCAAATGGCATTCAGTAAAAAGTGGGAGTAGCAGTACTAATATCGGACGAAATAGATTTCGAAATAAAAAAGGTATAGAAAGATACTGAGGGACACTTCATACTGATAAAGGGAATCATGCACCCAGAAGACTTAATACTTCTTAATATCAATGCTCCCAATCAGGGAGTCCCGAAATATGTAAAGCAATTACTAATAGAACTAAAGGGAGAAACACACCGAAACACTATCGTAGTAGGGGACCTAAATACCCCACTGTCAGATATGGACAGATCATCCAAATAGAAAATCAATAAGGAAATAATATCCTTAAATGACACATTAGACCAACTGGATATAATTGACATTTACAGAGCCTTCCATCCCAAAACAACCTTATACACTCTTCTCTAGTGCACATGGAACATTCTCAAGAATCGATCACATACTGAGACACAGAGATAGCCTCAACAAATACAAGAGGGTAGAAATCATACCAACCATATTCTCTGATCATAATGCTCTGAAACTGGAGATCAACTGTAAGAAGAAAGTGGAAAGAACACAAATAAATGGAGATTAAACAACATACAACTAAAGAATAACTGGGTCAGAGAAGAAATAAAAAGAGGGATCAAGAGATACATAGAAACGAATGATAATGATAGTACAACATATCAAAACTTTTGGGACGTGGCAAAAACAGTTATAAGAGAAAAGTTCTTATCATTACAGGCCTACCTCCAAAAACAAGAACAAGTCCAAATAAATAACCTATTGTTTCATCTTAAAAGACTAGTAAAGGAAGAATGAATGAAGCCTAAAGTAAGTAGAAGGAAAGAAATAATCAAAATTAGAGCAGAAATAAATGAAATTGAAAACTAAAAACCAATAGAAAAAATAAATGCAACAAAGAGATAGTGTTTGAAAAGGTTAATGAATTTGACAAACCCCTGGCTAGGCTCACTAGAGAAAAAAGAGAAAGGACACAAATAAACAAAATCAGGGGTGGAAGAGGGGAAATTATGACAGACACTGCAGAAATACAAAGGATTGTACAAGAATACTATGAAGAGTATATAACACCAAATTTAATAACCTAGAAAAAATGGATCAGTACTTAGAAAAATACAATCTTCCTAGACTGAATCAAGAAGAACTGAAAAATCTAAATAGACCAATCAGCAGTATGGAAGTTGAAACAATCATCAAAAACCTACCAAAAAGTAAAAGTCCAGGACCAGATGGCTTCACTAGTGAATTTTACCAAACATTCAAAGAAGATTTAACACCTATTCTTCTCGAACTCTTCCAAAAATTCGAAGAGGAGGCAATACTTCCCAACTCATTTTATGAGGCCAATATTACCATGATACCAAAACTTGGTAAAGCTAACACAAAAAATGAAAACTACAGACCAATATCTTAAATAAGATACTAGCGAACCAAATATAGCAACATATTAAAAAGATACACCATGATCAAGTGGGCTTCATCCTAGGGGCACAGGGATGGTTCAACATACACAAATCGATTAATGTGACACACCACATAAACAAATTAAAAAATAAGAATTATACAATCATATCAATAGATGCAGAAAAAGCCTTTGACAAGGTACACCACACATTTTTGATCAAAACACTTCACAAAATTGGTATAGAAAGAAAATATCTTAACATAATAAAGGCCATCCATGACAAATCCTCAGTCAACATTATACTTAATGGTGAAAACTAAAAACCTTCCCTCTAAGATCAGGAAGAAGGCAAGGCTACCCACTATTGCCACTGTTATTCAGTATAACATTGGAGGTCTGAGCGAGTGCAATCAGACAAGAGAAAGATATAAAAGGTATCCAAATAGGAAAAGAAGTCAAACTGTCACTCTTTGCGGATGACATGATTCTCTATATAGAAAACTCTAAAGAATCCACAAGAACACTACTAGAAACAATAAGCAAATACAGTAAAGTCTCTGGATACAAAAATCAATGTTCAAAAATCCATAGTGTTCCTATACTCTAATAACAAAGTGTCAGAAAAAGAAGTAGAAAAAGATATTCCTTTCACAATTGCAACAAAAAGAATAAATTACCTAATAATAAATCTAAAGAACCATGTGAAGGACTTATATAATGAAAACTATAAGACCCTATTAAAAGAAATCGAAGAAGATAGAAAGAATTGGAAAGATATTCTGTGTTCTTGAATTGGAAGAATCAACATAGTTAAAATGACCATATTCCCTAAAGCATTATACAGATTAATGCAATCCCCATCAAAATCCCACTGGCATTTTTTAAACAAATAGAACAAAAAATCATCAGATTTGTATGGAAGCACAAAAGACCCCAAATTCCCAAAGCCATCCTGAGAAAAAAAGAAGGAAGCTGGTGGCATCAGTCTGCCCAACTTCAAATTATACTACAAAATGACAGTAATCAAAACGGCATGGTATCGGCAGAAAAATAGATACATGGACAAGTGGAACAGAATTGAGAGTTCAGAAGTAAACCTATATTTATATGGGCAAATACTTTTTGACAAAAAACCCAAAAACATACAGTGGAGAAGGGAAACCTCTTCAATAAATGGTGCTGGGAAAACTGGAAAGCCACCTGCAAAAGAATGAAACTAGACTGTTGTCTATCACCACACACCAAAATTAACTCAAAATGGAGTAAGGACCTGAATATAAGACCTGAAACAATAAAATGCATAGAAGAAAACTTAGGAACTAAACTCAAGGACCTTGGACTTAAAGAGGAAGTAAGAGCAAAAATAAATAAATGGGACTATATCAACTTAAAAAGAACCATCGACAAGGTAAAAAGACAACAATCCTAATGGGAAAATATATTTGCATGCAACACCTCTGATAAGGGCCTAATATCCAAAATATACAAAGAACCCATACAACTCAATAACAAGAAAACAAACGATCCAATAAAAAAAAAATGGGCAGAGGATCTGAACAGACATTTCTTCCTAGAGGACATACAAATGGCCAACAAATATATGAAAAGGTGCTCAACATCTCTAGCTATTAGGGAAATGCAAATCAAAACCACAATGAAATACCATCTCACACCTGTTAGAATGGCGATAATCAATAGGACAGGTAATAACAAATGCTGCAGGATGTGGATAAGAAAGGAACCCTCATACACTGCTGGTGGGACTGAAAATTGGTACAGCCACTATGGAAAGTGGCATGGAGGTTCCTCAAAAACTAGGAATTGATTTACCATATGATCCAGCAATTCCTCTACTGGATGTTTACCCTAAAGACTTGAAAACTCATATTCGAAAAGATATTTGCATGCCGATGTTCATAGCTGCATTATTCACAGTGGCCAGGAAACAACTGAAGTGTCCTATGATAGATGATTGGCTAAAGAAGCAGTGGTACATATATACAATGGAATATTACTCAGCCATAAGATGAGATGAAATATTGCCATTTGCAACAACATGGATGGATCTTGAAATAATCATACTAAGTGAAATAAGCCAAACAAAAAAGGTTGAAAATCACATATTACATATGTGAGATATAAACCTTAAAGCAACAAGTGAACAGGACAAACAAAGACTCATGGACATGGACAATGGACTAGTTAGTGGTTACCAGAAGGGAGGGGGAAAATAAAAAAAATAACTACCACTACCATTGAGCACCTACAGTATGCTAAGAATTCTACTGGTGAATTATATTCATTATCCTATGAACAAACAGGTGCCAATATTGAATATATTCAACAAATAAGATGTATCTTAGACATGAAGGTGCTGGGGATATAGTAGAATAAAACCAGACAAGATCTCTGCTTTCCCAGTGCTATGGTGGAATTAGTTGTCTTTCATAGTGAATTTATAACTACTTGCCTTTGAGCACGTTGTCTTTGTGGTTTGAGCTGTAAGAGAGCCTCATTGTGGTGATGAAGATGATGATGATGATGATGCCAGCTTACCTTTATTGAGCATATACTATATCCTAGGCATTGTTCTATGTGCTTTACATGTGTTAGCTCATTGAACTCTCAGACAATCCTATGAGATATATGCTAATACTCCATTTTATGGATTAGGAAACTGAGGCACACAAGGTTACATCAGAGTTTTGGAACCTTGGCACTATTGATATTTTGGGCCAGATAATTCTTTTTTATGTGACAACCAAAATGTCTCCAGACATTGCCAAATGTCCCCTAAGAGGCAAAGCTGCCCCCACGTTGAAAATCAGTGGGTTAGATGATTTACCTAAACTTACACAATTAGTACATGTCAGAGCTGAGATTCAACTCAGTCAGTTTGGTTCCAGAACTCAAAATGTTACCAACACTAAACTTTAGATGTAATCATCTCGCTGAGATTATAATTTTCAGTGGTGGAAATGCAAAAATCATGCCTTAACTTTCTGAAAATGGTAGAAATAATATTGATGTTAATATTTAATAATTACTAGCATTTTAATTATTCCATGTGTATCAGTCAGAGTCCCAGCAGGAAATAAGAAGCATCTTCTAATTAAGATAATTTGACAAAGCTTTAATAAGCTGAGTGTGGACAAAGGCTTGGAACAGGGAGTAGGAAGAGTGCAGTACTCTGAGGCTGTTACCCCTAGGCCCAATGGGATAGGTCGGGGGAGAGAGAGAGTGCATGCTATAGAGAGACACCTTGAGAAGAACACAATCTTCTGTTGAGGGACCCAGTTAACCCAAGATGACCGTGCGAGGAGAGTACCAGGAGAACAGATACCATAAATTCACTCTCCTCCCTTTCTCTGATCTAGTGCTGTTTGTTGGCTAAGCCCAAAGCCAGTGAGCAATGGTGCCCACTAATATGCTCCACTCAGGTCAGCCTCCTGGGTGGAGGGCAGGGGGAGAAGGATGGAGAGCAATATCTACATACTGCAATAACGTTTCTCATGGGATTTCCATCTATTGGCTCTGAGATTTTCAACATTAACTCATCAACTTTTCTGATATGTGATTTTTCTTGGTGAGAGTCAATTACATCTAATATCTTTGTATAGATTTTTTATGACCTCTAATTTGTATAGTTAGCTAACCAGCTTGTGTAGAATTTGAGGGGAAAAAAATTATTGTAATATCTGCTTTGGAAAGATGTCATCAAGACGCATCTGCTGCAGAAACGTTGGACGAATCACTGTCTCTCCCCTTTAATTTTTTAAACTGTTACCAAGACATAATTATGTGTTTATATTGGCAGAGCTTCAAATGTGAACTCTTTTCTAAGCAGTTTTTTGAAATATTTGAATATTTGCTTCAAACTTTGTTATGCCCTCAAATGATTAAACTTTCAGTTTGAAGAGTTTATGCAAAGTGTGCCTGAATTTTCAGTCCTTCCATAAGAGTTTTAAAGATAATATCTATACAACAAAAATGGTTCATCAATTCAGTGAAACCAAATCAATTTATGGGGAAAAATATCACCACTATATAGCTGATTATATGTGTGTGAAACAACTCTTGGATTGACCATAATTTTTATTTTCTCACAGTGGATTTTGGCATTATTGGGCACAGCTTGGCTAAGTCTCCTGCCCACCCTTGAGTGCTTCTGTCTTCTCCTCCATCCCTTCTGTTATGTTTTTTATACATCGTGAATTTGAACTCTTTCTTTGAACTGTGTGTTCTAGAACATAGAATTGTGGAGTTGAAAGTGCTATTAGTAGCCACCTAGTTCATTCTCCCTCTCAGTCAGCACCCTCTTGTATAATATCTCTGACAGATGGCTATGCAGCCTGCGTTTGAGCATCATCTAGGACAGGGAACCCTTTGCTTTGCAAAGCAGCTTGTTCCAATGTGGGCGAGCTCATCCTGCTAAACAGACCATCTTTCCATTGGGCCGAAATCGCTTTCTTCTAACTTTCAGATATTAGGGCAAGGCAGTAGAGGGCAGTGGTTCTGAGCCAGATCACTTTTATTAACGTTTCAGTTCCCCTACTTACCATCTGTGTGCCCTTGTGCAAGTTATTTAGCCTGCTACTTTGTTTCTCTGTAAAATGGGGACAACAGGGCAGTTGGTGATTTAGCATTGTATCAACTTTGCTAAGCTGGAACTAAGATTCCCCAAATTCCTTTCCTTGACTGGTTCTGGGTCAGGGTTGCCTACAAGAGAAATAGGAGGGCAGAGTGAAGCAAGAAGAGGGATGTAGGGCTGGTGCTGTTGCAGTTCCCCTGCATTGTTACAAACCTCCTGGTTTGCATTATTCATGCTGGGCAGCAACTGGGCCTGCAGATCCTCCAGCTCCTGCGGATTTTCTTTAGTATCTCCGAATCCTGGACTACATTTGTGTGAAATTACATGGTAGAGTGTACTGGCTCCTCTGTAGGTCACATGTGTTTCCGAAGTCGGAGGCTTTGAGATGTTGAGAGACCAACAAAGTTTTCAATATGAGACCAGTCTGACCAACATGAGTTCTGATGAGAGACAAATGTGGGTTTCTTGCTCTCCCCGACTTCACATTTATCTTCTCTTTCCCAGCTGCTGGCCATGCTGACTTTCAGCCCAAGACAGACACAGAAGCAAGAGCTATACATAAACTATACAGCTCTCACTCAAATAAATCTCTTATATTACTCACAGTGATTCTGCTTCTCTGATCAAACTCTAATGATACCAGTATATTGAGAGAAATAAACAAAATAATGCACATAAAACACTTGTTAGAGTAGCTTCAGCACAGATAGGTACACAGAATTTTCAAACCTGTATTCTTCATCTTTGTGGAAATGCCAGCTCCATTCTCCAGGGCATACAGAATGCTTTTGGTTCCTCTTCCACTTGACAACAAACACATGTTTAAATCCATATTTTGAGGATTTTTATATATAGAATTATCTATCAAGTGAAACTTTATGCTAGATACTGGACTAAGTGGTTTAGATACATTATCTCATTTACTCTTCGCAAAAACTATAGGAATTTTACAGAGGAAGTTACTGAAGCTCATCTTAAAGCGACATACCAAGAGTTATGTCAATCTAAGCTTGTCAGTGACCTACAGGGACTCTTGAACTATCTATAAGTAGATAGGTTTTATAGTAATATTCAATTTTTAATCTTACATATATAATTTTTCTTAAAGTGTTAAGTTCAATTTGTGAATAGTTATGCTATTTATAAATCTTATAATTGATGTATAAAATAAGAGCAATTACTTTCATTTGTTGTCTGATTAATAACACAATTCAAACTGATTAAATTCACTTAAAACAATTAATCTCATTTATACTTATGTAATTCCCATTTTAAAACTATACCCTTACGTTTAATATATCTGAACTTTCAAGCCCTTCAAATGCCTGATGACATAAATATAATCCTAACAAACAAAATCCTATTAAGTAATTAAATGATTCTGGTAAAGATAATAAATTAAGCCTATAAATTTGTTGAATCTCGAGTTCTCTTAGACATTTCAATACTGTTAATACACTTAGTGATATTCTCTTATATTTTTCTATATGAAACAGCAAGTCAAAATCAATTGCTCAAGGCTAATCTAACAGATTTCCTAAAATGGAAGATTCTCTTAAACACTACAAAGAGATTAGTTTTAATTTATACAAAAGCATTGCTACGATGTATATTTACTTCATTATATCATTCCAAATCATCCCCAGAATTGAAAAGTCACTTACTTAATTAAGGTTAGTAGATTTTTCCACATCAGGTCAATTAAGCTGCAGTTAGAAAGTGGCTTTGGCCATCAGAGTATGTTTGCTTATTAGTCAGAGATGCAAGACCAAGATATAGGATTTAAGAGCTTCAGGCTTCTTAAATGAGCCTACCTTAGCCACTGAGTACAAAGAGATCTCTTTTTTTATAGTCACTCAGTTCATGGGAGACCCTAGTACCATACCTTTTACTACAAAGTTTTAGACACCTGATTTAGATAGCTGGAAATCTGTAACACCACTCAGGTGACAGCTAACTGTTTTTACCCCTAATTGGGCTCTCACTTCCTTAAATATTTTATTTAATCATATATCATGATCTGGTAGAGCTGGATTTGAACCCAAATCTCCTTCAGCCCAGAGTTTAGACTGTGATTCACCATAATATGCTGTTCTATGAATCCTCTCAAGTTTTTTTTTTTTCCTTTTAAGCTAAATATTTCTTTCTAGTTCTCAAGGACTTAAAAAAAAAATGTTTCTTTCTAGTTCCTATTTTAGGAATTTCCAAGTGCCTCACTATCCTGATTTCCCTCCTCAGAACTTAATTTCAGTTTTCAATACACCTCTTAAAATGTAGTGAACTGGAATATCATGGGAGAGTTACCCAACTCTCCTCCTTTTTCTCCAGCTCATTATGGACTTTTAAGATAAAAATATAGCTTTGATTTTCTAATAGAATTATCCCTTTGTATGTTGGGATAGAAAGGTTTGCAAATCAGTGATCTCTATACTTTGCAGCTGCTTCTCTCTTCTTCTTCTTCTTCTTCTTCTTCTTCTTCTTCTTCTTCTTCTCTCTCTCTCTCTCTCTCTCTCTCTCTCTCTCTCTCTCTGTCTCTCTCTCTCTTTTGTACAGTAAGGCATATATATATTTATATTGTGTGTTCACCTCCCATAGTTAGATTTCTATCTGTCACCACATATTTGACGCATTTTACCCCATCTACCTCCCCCCTCGCCCCCCCACCCTCTGATAACCACTAGTCTATAGTCCATGTCCGTGAGTCTCTGTATGTTTGTCCTGTTCATTTGTGACTTTTAGGTTTATATCCCACATATAAGTGATATCATGTGATGTTCAACTTTTTCTGTCTGACTTATTTTGCTTAGCATGATTATCTCGAGGTCCATCCACGTTGTCACAAATGGAAGTATTTTATCTCTTCTTATGGCTGAGTAATATTCCATCGTATATATGTACCACTACTTCTTTAGCCAATCATCTATCATAGGACACTTAGGTTGCTTCCATGTGCTGGCTACTATGAATAATGCTGCTATGAACATCGGTGTGCAAATATCTTTTTGGATATGGGTTTTCAAGTCTTTGGGGTAAATACCCAGTAGAGGGATCGCTGGATTATGTGGTAGATCAATTCTTAGATTTTTGAGGAAGCTCCATACTGTTTTCCACCAGCAGTGTATGAGGATTCTTTTTTCTCCACATCCTCTCCGGCATTTGTTATTACTTGTTCTGTTGATTATAGCTATTCTAACAGGTGTGAGATGGTATCTCATTGTGGTTTGATTTGCATTTCTCTAATAGCTAGCGATGTTGAGCATCTTTTCAAATCTCTGTTGGCCATTTGTATGTTCTCTAGGGAGAGGTTTCTGTTCATGTCCTCTGCCCATTTTCTGACTGGATCATTTTTTTGTTGTTATTGAGTTGTATGAGTTCTTTGTTTATTTTGGAAATTAGGCCCTTATCGTGGCATTTCTTGCAAATATATTTCCCATTGGACTGGTTGCCTCTTTACCTTGTTTATGGTTTCTTTTGCTGAAGAGAAGCTTTTTAGGTTGATGTAGTCCAACTAATTTTTTTGCATTTACTTCCCTTGCTTTTGAGGTCAAATTCATAAAATCCTCTTTAAGTCCAAGGTCCTTGAGTTTAGTTCCTATGTTTTTTTTTTCTATGTATTTTATTGTTTCAGGTCTTATATTCAGGTCCTTAATCCATTTTGAGTTAACTTTGGTGTGAGGTGATAGACAACAGTCTAGTTTCATTCTATTGCAGGTAGCTTTCCAGTTTTCCCAGCACCACTTATTGAAGAGGCTTTCCTTTCTCTACTGTATATTTTTGGCTTTTTTGTTGAAAATTATTTTCCCACATAAATACTGGTTTACACCTAAACTCTCGATTATATTCCACTGGTCTGTGTGTCTGTTTTTCTGCCAATACCATGCCGTTTTGATTACTGTCGCTTTGTAGTATAATTTGAAGTCAGGCAGAGTAATGCTACCAGCCTCATTCTTTTTTCTCAGGATGGCTTTGGGAATTCGAGGACTTTTGTGCTTCCATACGAATCTGATGATTTTTTGTTCTATTTGTTTAAAAAATGCCGATGGTATTTTGATGGGGATTGCATTAATCTGTATAATGCTTTAGGTAATATGGTCATTTTAACTATGTTGATTCTTCCAATCCAAGAACATGGAATATCTTTCCATTTCTTTGTATCTTCTTCTATTTCTTTTAATAGGGTCTTGTAGTTTTCATTATGTAGGTCCTTCACATGTTTTATTAGATTTATTATTAGGTATTTTATTCTTTTTGTTGCAATTGTGAAAGGAATTTCTTTTTCCACTTCTTTTACTGACATTTTGTTATTAGAGTATAGGAACACTATAGATTTTCAAACATTGATTTTGTATCCAGAAACTTTACTGTATTTGCTTATCGTTTCTAGTAGTGTTCTTGTGGATTCTTTAGGGTTTTCTATATAGAGAATCATGTCATCCACAAATAGTGACAGTCTGACTTTTTTGTTTCCAATTTGGATACCTTTTATATCTTTCTTTTGTCTGATTGCACTTGCTGGGACCTCCAGTGTTAT
>NW_011889168.1:1402405-1404981 GCF_000151845.1 Pteropus vampyrus | reverse complement strand
GGGAATTCGAGGACTTTTGTGCTTCCATACGAATCTGATGATTTTTTGTTCTATTTGTTTAAAAAATGCCGATGGTATTTTGATGGGGATTGCATTAATCTGTATAATGCTTTAGGTAATATGGTCATTTTAACTATGTTGATTCTTCCAATCCAAGAACATGGAATATCTTTCCATTTCTTTGTATCTTCTTCTATTTCTTTTAATAGGGTCTTGTAGTTTTCATTATGTAGGTCCTTCACATGTTTTATTAGATTTATTATTAGGTATTTTATTCTTTTTGTTGCAATTGTGAAAGGAATTTCTTTTTCCACTTCTTTTACTGACATTTTGTTATTAGAGTATAGGAACACTATAGATTTTCAAACATTGATTTTGTATCCAGAAACTTTACTGTATTTGCTTATCGTTTCTAGTAGTGTTCTTGTGGATTCTTTAGGGTTTTCTATATAGAGAATCATGTCATCCACAAATAGTGACAGTCTGACTTTTTTGTTTCCAATTTGGATACCTTTTATATCTTTCTTTTGTCTGATTGCACTTGCTGGGACCTCCAGTGTTATATTGAATAACAGTGGTGATAGTGGACAGCCTTGCCTTGTTCCTGATCTTAGAAGGAAGGTTTTTAGTTTTTCACCATTAAGTATAATGTTGGCTGAAGGTTTGTCATAGACGGCCTTTATTATATTAAGGTACTTTCCTTCTGTACTGATTTTGTG
Organism: Pteropus vampyrus; assembly: GCF_000151845.1. NCBI lineage: Eukaryota > Metazoa > Chordata > Mammalia > Chiroptera > Pteropodidae > Pteropus > Pteropus vampyrus. The sequence continues at coordinate 1,404,262 of NW_011889168.1, read as the reverse complement.
AAATGTTTTGATCATAAATGGATGCTGTATCTTGTCGAAGGCTTTTTCTGTATCTATTGGTACGATCATGATTCTTATTCTTTAATTTGTTTATGTGCTGTATCACATTAATTGATTTGCATATGTTGAAGCATCCCTGTGCCCCTGCGATGAAGCCCACTTGATCATGTTGTATCTTTTTTAATATGTTGCTGTATTAGGTTCGCTAGTATCTTATTTAGGATTTTTGCATCTATGTTCATGAGATAGTCTGTAGTTTTCTTTTTTTGTGTTGTCTTTACCAGGTTTCGGCATCAAGGTAATATTAACCTCATAAAATGAATTGGGAAGTACTGCCTCCTCTTCGATGTTTTGGAAGAGTTTGAGGAGAATAGGTGTTAAATCTTTGAATGTTTGGTAAAATTCACTGGTGAAGCCATCCGGTCCTGGACTTTTACTTTTTGGTAGATTTTTGATGATTGTTTCAACTTCCATACTGCTGATCGGTCTATTTAGATTTTCCAGTTCTTCCTGATTCAGTCTAGGAAGATTGTATTTTTCTAAGTACTAATCCATTTCTTCTAGGTTATTAAATTTGGTGTTATATACGTTTTCATAGTATTCTTGTACGACCCTTAGTATTTCTGCAGTATCTGGCGTCATTTCCCCTCTTTCACTCCTGATTTTGTTTATTTGTGTCCTTTCTCTTTTTTCTCTAGTGAGTCTAGCTAGAGCTTTGTCAATTTTATAACCTTCTCAAAGAACCAGCTCTTTGTTGCATTTATTTTTTCTATTGTTTTTTTGTTTTTAATTTCATTTATTTCTGCTCTAATTTTGATTATTTCTTTCCTTCTGCTGAACTTAGGCTTCATTTGTTCTTACTTTTCCAGTTTTTTAAAATGAAGCTTTAAGTTGTTTATTTGGACTCGTTTTTGTTTTTAGAGATAGGCCTGTAATGAGATGAACTTTCCTCTCATGACTACTTTTGCCATGTCTCAAAAGTTTTGATATGTTGTACTATGATTATCATTCATTTCTATGTTTCTCTTGATCTCTCTTTTTATTTCTTCTCTGACCTAGTTATTCTTCCATAGCATGTTGTTTAATTTCCATGTATTTGTGGTTCCCCCTGCTTTCTTTTTGCAGTTGATCTCTAGTTTCAGAGCATTATGATCAGTGAATATGGTTGGTATAATTTCAATCCTCTTATATTTGTTGAGGCTATCTCTGTGTCTCAGTATGTGGTCGATTCTTGAGAATGTTCCATGTGCACTAGAGAAGAATGTATAAGCAGTTTTTTGGGGATGGAAGGCTCTGTAAATGTCAATTATATCCAGTTGGTCTAATATATCATTTAAGAATGTTATTTCCTTATTGATTTTCTATTTGGATGATCTGTCCATATCCGACAGTGGGGTATTTAGGTCCCCTACTATGATAGTGTTTTGGTCTGTTTCTCCCTTTAGTTCTGTTAGTAATTGCTTTACATATTTCGGGACTCCCTGATTGGGAGCATTGATATTAAGAAGTATTAAGTCTTCTGGGTGCATGATTCCCTTTATCAGTATGAAGTGTCCCTCAGTATCTTTCTATACCTTTTTTATTTCGAAATCTATTTCGTCCGATATTAGTACTGCTACTCCCACTTTTTACTGAATGCCATTTGCTTGAAACATCATTTTCTACCCTTTCACTTTGTCTATATTTGTCTTTGTAGCTGAGATGTGTCTTCTAGAGGCAGCATGTGATTGGGTTTTGTTTTTTGATCCAATCTGAAACTCTGTGCCTTTTTATTGGTGAGTTCATTCCATTTACATTTAGGGTGATTATTGAAATATGAGGTCTTCTTATAGCTATTTTATCTTTTGCTTTCTGGTA
>NW_011889168.1:1379133-1402230 GCF_000151845.1 Pteropus vampyrus | reverse complement strand
GGTTGGCTTTTGTGGGTTTTCCCTCTGGTTCTTCTTGTTTTATGTTATATACTTCAGTTCTGAATCTTTGGTGTGTGGTTACCATTACCAATATATAAACGCTAGTTATATATATATACAGTTGTCCCTTTTCTTCTGTGTGTGCCTTATCTCCATTCCCCTTTGCAAATTTAAATCTTTGAATCCTCCCCTTTTTAGTCATTGTTATCTCATTTTGTCCCTATGTATACTGAACGTTCATTACTATCATGCTATAGCAGTTCTCTTCTTATTATTGAAGCTTATAATGCCCTGTTCTTAGTAAGAGTTGCACTCCTCTGCTTCGATTTGCCTGATAGTCACTTTATTACTAATAATGTATCTTTTTTGTTGTTATTTTGTTTTAGGTGAGGTGACCCCTTTCAGTATTTCCTGTAGTGCAGGCCGCGTAGTGGAGAATTCCCTCAATTTTTCTATGTCTGGACAGGTCTTAATTTCTCCTTCATATTTAAAGGAGAGCTTAGCTGGATACATTATTCTAGGCCTGTAGTTCCTTTCATTTAATAGTTTAAATATTTGATTCCATTCCTTTTTGGCTTGTAAGGTTTGCGCTGAGAAGTCCGAGGATAATCCAATGGGTTATCTTTTATAAGTTGCTCTCTGGCTGCCCTGAGAATTCTCTTTGATTTTTGATAACTTTAATACAATGTGTCTTGGTGAATGCCTTTTTGAGTTGAGATAATTGGGTGTTCTGTTGACTTCTTGAATTCCAAGCTCCAGCTCATTCCTTAGGTTTGGCCAATTCTTGTCCACTGCCTGAAAATGCTTTTTAGTCTCTGCTCCTTTTCGTTGCCTTTGATAATACCCATTAATTTTATGTTTCCTCTCCTGATAGTATCAGCTAGTTCTTGTATTTCTCTTTCATTATTTTTCATTCTTCAGTTTCTCTCTTCTTCTTTCTGAATTATTTCTAAATTTCTGTCTTCGATATCACTGATCTTTTCCTCCATTTGGTCAACTCTATTTCCCAAGCTTGTTATTTCATTTTTCAACTCTTGCAGTGTGTGTGTGTGTTTTTTTAATCTCCAGATCTATTCTGTTCTTTTTGAGGGTTTCAATCTCCTTGCTCTGCTTATCTAGGTGTTTTTTCAATTCCTGAAATTGTTGATATGACTCGTTTCAGAACTCACTGAGTTTTTTCTGAAGTTCTATTCTGAATTCTCTGTCATTTAAGTTGCATCTTTCTATATCTGTAAGCTTATTTTCTGGAAATTTTTCTCTTTCTTTCTGACATGCCTTGTCACCTTGGTTGTTCATGGTGTTTAATGGACTATTTCTCCGTCTGAGCATTAATGGAAGTATTTTCTTCCTTTTTTCCAGAAAAAAAACTTTATTATATAAAGGTCTCTCTTTATCCTGCCGCAAAGAAAGTGCTTTTCTTTTGGTTTCCAGTAGGTGGTGTCTAAGCCTCTTGGATCCCTGCTTTATATAAAGCCTTAAAAATGCCTTTTTTATTTTCTTGTAGATATTTAATCATGCTTGCTACCCTGTTTTAGTCCCTGTCAGTGTCAAAGACAGTCTTGGCAGCATTTGCTCAGATTCTCCTGGAGCTCCACAGCGATGGATCTCTGAGGGTATGGGGGGAGGGGCCCTCTGGGTTGGTAATTGGAGGCTGCAGCTTCGCCTCAGTTTTGCAAAAATCAACTGTTGTTTCTCTGCCGTCCCATCCTGCTTCTCTGTTTTTTGCCCTGATGACTCGTTCCCTTGCCCAGCTGCATGGAACTCACAGCACTCCCAGGCAGGGCTGTTCAGGGAAATCACTGCACCTTCTCCCCTCCCCCTCTTTTTACAGGGAGCTCCAAAGGCTGTGAGAGGCAGCCTTTTATTTCTCCCAGTCCACCGACTGACATCCAGGGTTTGGACCTGTGGTAGCTCTTATACGCAGATCTCATGCTCAAATATGTTGGTGTGCAGTTTAGTTGTTGTTGTTGTTGTGGTTGTTGTTGTTATTTGAATTTTAGATGTTCAGCATATTGTTGTTTCAAGGGGAAATATCTGGGGACGTCTCTCACTCTGCCATGTTTCTCAGAACTGACCTACAGCATCACTTATCCTTATTGTGATGTCTTTTTAGTTATTTTGGTTTCTGAAGCAGGTTCTTTAGTACATTCCTGAAGGAGGGGTTATGGAGTACTCTATTATCACACTAGACAATGACTCATCTTTAGGGTTTAGCTCAAATACCAGAGGTCCCTCTGCCCTGGGCCTATGGTTCCTCCAGTATGCCTCAGCCCAGGGCCTTGAGCGCTGTCAGTCTCGCCAGCTCAGCCTCGGTCCGCTATGGATTTTTGAACGTTGATTTTGTATCCAGAAACTTTACTGTATTTGCTTATTGTTTCTAGTAGTGTTCTTGTGGATTCTTTAGGGTTTTCTATATAGAGGAATCATGTCTGCAAATAGTGACAGTTTGACTTCTGTCTTTCCAATTTGGATGCCTTTTATATCTTTCTCTTGTCTGTTTGCACTTCCTAGGACTTCTAATGTTATATTGAATAACAGTGGCAATAGTTGACAGCCTCGCCTTGTTCCTGATCTTAGAGGGAAGGTTTTTAGTTTTTCACCATTAAGCATAATGTTGGCTGAGAGTTTGTCATAGATGGCCTTTATTATGTTAAGGTACTTTCCTTCTATACTGATTTTGTTGTATTATACTTTGCCTCTTTTAACAGAGCTCTGGTTTGAGCTGGGTTTTAGAGGCCACATCAAAGTGTTACCTCAAGTCGATCTTTTATAAAAGTAAGTAACATTCTTAATTCTTTTTGTACTCAAACTACTTTCCCTTCTTCATTCTGAACTTGTATAATTGAATTATTTAAACTAAATAGGAAAATGTACATTAAATTTATTCCTCTTAAGTTTCATCTTCCTTATTCAGCACATCTTTCTAGCCTGTGGGATTCTCTATTTTTACATTGAGAACATTGTCCTTCAGAGCTTTTGTTTTGCTAACCCTATAATTTAAAAAAGTCTTTGTACCTTCTTTAAATTGTTATTAAAAGTGCTGAAGAGAACTGACCAAAAATATATATGATCTTAGAGATTTCTATTCTTGTTAACATTGATACATTAATTAAAATTTTTTTGGTATCATTACTTAGTCAATTACAAATTTGCCAAATTCTTCTTGAATACCATCTGTATTTCTACATTTTGTCCATAATATCATGATACTCCGTCAAATGTCTAACTGAAATTAGGATACTTTATTTCTTGTACTGTTGACAAAAGAATATCCAGCCTGTAGAAAAGTCATGTAAGAGTTTATTTGAGCCAAACTTTGAGGAAATTCCTTGAAGCAAAATCTCAACAGGTTGAGAAAATGCTCCAGAGAATGGCAGTTTTGCAGCTTATTTTATATATTAGAATTAAAGGAGTAGAGTAAGGAGGGTTACATGAAATCCATTGGTGGTAGATTAAAGAGGCGGAAGACAGGAAAGTGGGGGAAAATCTCTAGGATTTTCCAAATGGAGAAATGTATACTTCTTTTACACTGATGAGTACAGAATAGTTAATAATTAACATTTACATCACAAAGATGGTACACGGGCAACAACATAACAATGAGGAGTTCTATGGTCTGGTAATCTGGTGGTCTTATGCTCTGGTGCCTGAGGTTGTGCTTTTGAGGGATCTAGAAAAGAAAATTACTCTGAAATTTCATAGATATATTATCCTAGATCCATAAGAACAGTGGGCAGGGCTCACTTAAAGTAAAGATTGACCTTTGCTAAGAAAGCTATAGGTCTAGAATGTGACTACCTGCCATGGATGGCCTGCCCATTTAGGAATTTATGATCAGACTGTCCTATGTGGTTACTTTTGGTCACTAAGTTTGTCAGCCCTTCCATGTGGCCTTCCCTGAGCTTGTCAGGTTTATTACACAGCTCCTTTTTCATTCACAGTACCTACTGCAGTGCCAGACAAAGTCTGTCACAGAGCAGGTACTCAGCTGAGAATTAAGTTAATGGATATTCTTTAGCATTTTCGGACCACTAAGTGCATTATGGAACATTTTATGCATTCTGTTTCTATGTTTTTACCTCTAAAATAAATTAAAGCATATCCACTGAACACTGGTAAAATAAATGCAAAATGGGACAGCTATATTACTCTTAAGAGTACAGAAGGTCTGCAATATACAAGACTGTCATGGGTTCCAGTTAACCTCAGCACTTTGACATGTTATTGTTCATTCGTATGGTTTGAATAGAATGAAATATTGGTCTGTTTTGAATATATTATGATTCTTTTTCCCCTCCAGTTCACTAAATTTGAAAAACAAAAAGAAGTTCAATTTCAAGTCAAATGAGTTCACTATGTTGGTTTATTTTAATTTTGTTTTGTTTTGTATTTGTTTTATTGGACAAGGGGCTTTTGCTCCTTAGTAAATTTAATTCATTCCAGTTTTGGTTCACACCTTATGTCAACATGAAATAGTTTCAATCTCAAGATTTCCCCAGTGTTCCTCAGGACTTCACAATTCTTCCATTTTGTTGCTGCATGGGTAGAGGTGGGGAGGGGCATGGGGGGTGGTGGGCTCGGTTCTTCTCTACCAGTGTAAAAGAATTATGGGTCAGCAAGATTTAGAAAAAGTAAGATTTATTGAAGGTACATTTTAGAAGGAGATGGACCACGTTAGGGAAGGCTGCAGCCTTGTGGAATCTGAAGGTGAAAAGATAAAAGGTAAGAGACAGAGTACACTCCAAGAGAGGTGTGGATTTTCAGTGAAGAGAGCTGAAACAGTACAGAAGTGGGAAGGTCTGTTTATATTTGGGCCATGATGGGAGGGTACAAGGGCCGTACTGGATGATCCACTTGCGAAGTCACCTTGACTGACAGTTGGCTGCTATATCACACTTTGCCTACTGCACATGCTGCTACCCAGAATTCAGTCTGTTATAATTAGATTCATGAACTTCTGGGCATAGGCTTGATATTATAATGATGGTATAATGAGGCTGAGGTTATGGGCAGGTTAGGATAGTACTTTCTGTGCATGCATTTGTGGCTGGTTTAGCCAGCAGCTTTTATGGCCTTTGTGTCCTATGATTTAGGTTGTTTTATAACCCTAAAAGGGGAGTGTTTTGGGGAGGTCCTTAAGGAAGGTCCTCAAGGGAGGTTTCTATGGTTACAGAGCTGAGCCTTCGCTCATGTCACTCATGCCTGCCTAACTACCTAACAATTTGATATTCTACTAGAAAATCCAGGTTAAGTTTAACAAAACATGAAAAAGCATCAATAAGAATAAAATTTAATTTTTAAAAATATTAATATTTAAAAATAAATTATCTTTTTTCTTGTCTGTTTTGAATTTTCTTTGGTATTACATTGTGCATTTAATCAGCCAAATTGACATTAGGTTGTATTTGGGTAGCAATTTCTGTGTGTGTGTGTGTGTGTGTGTGTGTGTGTGTGTGTGTGTGTGTGTGTGTGTGTGTGTGTTAGGGGGAGAAGAGGTACAATAGTGGCATTTGAGATATGACAATTCTTTATTGTGTCAAATAACCTCTTGAATTGAAGCATTCTTAACATCCATAACCTCTAGTTACTAAATGCCATTAGCATCCCTGAGTCATTGTGGCAACAATGCACTCCCATCTATACACATGAACCCATCTGTTGAAAACCATTAGGCATTAAAAGGAATAATACACTGAAAGTCAGTATATTTGGTTTCTGGTCTCAACCCTACACAAGCTGTTAAGACTTAATCTCCTTTGCCTGTATTTCTCTCTAGTAAAATTATGGGATTGAATTATATCTCAGGAGTCCCAATGTTCAAACTCAGAGACATTATATCGCTTATTTTGATCTTAGGAGCAGCCCACTTGAATCTTTTTATACACACATGCCTTATCTAATAGAATTTTTAATTAATTTAATAGAATTTTTAATTAATTAGTTGTTACTAAATGAATAGACTGCCCATCATTACCATTCCTGTCACCAGGTTCCTGTTACAAGAGGTTATCACTTAAAAGTTACTAATGAAATGGAACCCAAATAATTATATCATTATTAATTAATCACCATTAATTTTATTAAAGTCTTATTATGAAACGGGGATATTATGAAGGTCGAATAACAAAACGAAACACAAATGTGGGTGAAGCTAACTTCTCAACACATTTTGTTTCAACAAAATGTCTGTGGTTTCTTCACATATAAGGATTTTTTTCTTACACAAGTAAGAAATAAACTTTTATTTTATGAAGTCACTGGAATTTGAGGATTTGTATATTATAACAATTAGCATTACTTTAGCTTACACAGTCCTTAACTTTTATGGAATTTCTGTTTGTCTCTGTGCTGAAGTAGAGAACTATATAAGGATTTATTTAACTCTCATTTTTTGTAATGATGTACATCAAACACACAGCAAAAGAGAAAGAATAAGAAATTGAACATACTTATACCTACTAACTAGTTTCAACAATTGTTAACCTTTTACCATATTTGCTTCATTTCTGAACTATTTTAAAGTACGAATATGATACTTCACTCTTAAAACTTTTAATATTCATCTACAAATAAATAACTTTCTCTTACATAACCACAATAATACTATAAACCTAAGAAAACGAGCAATAATTCCTTATTATCACCTAATACCAATTTCCTTTACAAATGTCCCTAATTGCTTAATAATTCTTTTACCATTTCTTTAAATTTTTATTTTTCAATTACAATTAATATTTAATATTACTTTATATTAGTTTCAGGTATACAGCATAGTGGTTAAACATTTGTATAATTACAAAGTGATCCCCTTATTAGTCTAGTACCTACTTGCCACTACACATATTTATTACAAATTATTGGCTATTTTTTTCTATGCTGTTCATTACAATACTGTGACTGTTTTGTAACTACCAATATGTACTTCTTAATCGCTTCGCCTTTTTCATCCAGTCCCCCAAAACTCCCTCCCATCTGGCAATCACCAGTTTGTTCTCTGTATCTATGATTCTGTTTTTGTTTGTTTAGTTTCTTAGATTCCATGTATAAGTAAAACTATATGGTATTGGTCTTTCTCTGTCTGATTTATTTCACTTAGCATAATACCCTCTAGGTTCAACCTTGTTGCAAATACCATTGTTTTTTAGAGTCAGAATGCAATCAACAATCTTTGACTATCTTTTGTTGTTATGGCTCCTCTTTTTTAATTTAGACATTTTTTCTAAATCCTTTATCCTTTCGACATGCCTCCATTAATCTTCCAGCATCTTGCTTCTGGCACAAAAGTTGCACCAGACTGATGAAGAAAAAAAGGAGAGAAGACACAAAATATCAATATCAGGAGTTAAGGAAAGTTCATTACTACAGATCTTACAGACATTAAAAGGCTAATGAAGAGATACTATAAACAGTTTTATGCCAATAGATGTTTTAACATAGATGAAATGAGAAAACTATTTTATTGATTTTTTCAAAGAACTAGCTTTTGGTTTTATTGTTTTCCTGTTGTTCTTTTATTGATATTTCTAATTAAAATATAAAAGTAAGCCAATAATTTCAAGGTTCCTCAAAAAATTAAAGATGGAACTACCATATGATCCAGCAGTCCCAACTTTAGGTATATATCCGAGAGAAATAAAATCAGATATCTGCATTTCCATGTTTATTACAGCATTATATACAAGGCATGGAAACAGCTTAAGTATCCATCCATGGATGAATGAATAAAGAAAATGTGAGATTGTGTATATACATATATATATGTTATTCAGCCATAAAAAAAGAAGGAAATCCCGCCATTTGATATAACAAAGATGAAACTTGAGGTCATTATGCTAAGTGAAATAAGTCAGACAGATGAAGACAAATACTGTATGATCTCATTTATACACAGAATCTAAAAAAGCCAAATTCCTTGAAACAGAGAGTAGATTGATGGTTGCCAGGGGCTGAGGGGTGGGGGAAATAGGGAGCTGTTAGTCAAAGGGTACAAATTTTCAGTGAGAAAATGACTAAGTTCTGGGGATCTAATGTACAATATGGTGACTATAGCTAACAATACTGTATTATATACTTGAAAGTTGCTGAGAGAGTTCATCTTAAATGTTCTCATCACACACACACACACACACACACACACACACACACACACACACACACAGTGTCAATTATATCTCAGTAAAGCTGAGAGAAGTGCAACATTAAGGTATTTTCACTTGTATCTCTTTTACACTGAAAATCTTGGTCCCTAATAAAGTTAACATAATTATTTATTTGCTCTATCTTACTATATACATACAATGGTTTTGAAACAATAGTAACTGATAGTACTACTAACAAACTATGGAATGAAGTTAAAGATTTGTTTGCAGTTCTTTTAGTCTTAGAATATATACCACTAAGGATATATAGATTTCAGTATTACAATGTCACATCAAGCAATTATTTCCTCTGTGTCATAATATTATGTGATTTAAAGTTAGGTTCATTTGTTCAGATCTGTTTTCAATTTTAGAGTTTTTAAAATATTTAATTATATTTTTGAGTAGTAGAATATTTACATGTTTCAAAAGCCAAAACTATATTAAAAAGCATATTCAGAAGTCTCACTTTTATACCTGTCTTCTCACCTCCTTCATCACCAAAAGTTAACCATTTTGATTAGTTTCTAGTTTGTTACTGCAGTATTACTGTTTGAAAATATATGCACATGTATATACATACATGTGTGTGTGCGTATTCTTATTTCTCCTCTTTTCTCAAGCAAAATATAGCATACTGTAAACACTGTTCTTCACGTTGCTTTTTTAACTTAATGGTATATGCTGGAAATTAATCCATACCATTACATGGAGATAGTAGTGGGTTCGATTGTGTTCCCTCAAAAGATATGTCCACCTGGAATCTCGGAATGTGACTTTATTTGGAATAAGGGTCTTTGGAGGTATAATTAAGGTAAGGATCTTGAGATAAAATCAGTTTGGATTAGGGAGAGCCTTAAATCTAGTTATGAATATTTTTTTAAGAAAAGGAGAGGGAGGTTTGAGATACAGTGGGGGAGACCATGTGAAGTCGGAGGCAGGGATTAGAGCAATGCAACAACAAGCCAAAGAAAGTTAAGGATTGTGGGCAGTCATCAGAAGCTAAGAGATAAGCATGGAATGGATTTTCTCCCAGAGCCTCCAGAAGGAACCAAACCTGCCAATGCCTTGAGTTTGGACGTCAGGCTTCCAGAACTGTGAGATAATAGATTTCTGTTGCTTTAAGCCAGTTAGTTTGTGGTAATTTGTTAAGGCAGTCACAGTAAACCAATATAGAAATCTTCCTCATTCTTTTTTTTTTTTTAAATGATTGCATAGTATCCCTCGTGTGGCTGTACAATGGTTTATTCAGTCTGTTGCCTATTGATGGACGTGTGAGTTGCTCCCAAACTTTCATTTGTACAAATAATGCTCAATAAATAACCTTGTTTGGATGTTCTTTTAAATCTGTTCAGGTATAATTTAAATTTGATTCTTAGAAGTAGGATTGCTGGGTCTAACTGTAAGTACATTTTCATTTTGCTAGATATTGCTAAATTCCCTTCCATAGGGGCTGTACCATTTCACACTCCTACCAGCAATGAATAAGAGTGCTCATTTCCCCACAAGCTTGCCAATAGAGTGCATTTTCAATCTTGAATTTTTGCCAATCTGATAAACAAGAAATGGTATTTTACTGTAGTTGTAATTTGTACTTCCCTTATTATGAGTGAAGTTGATCATTTTTTCATATGTTTGAGATTCTTTTCTTTTTCTAGGAACACTCTGATCATGTCTTTTACTTATTTTTCTATTTTTTTCTTCTCTATTGTTAAGAGCTTTTATAATATATAACCTGCAAAGATTTTTTCTGTTTCTTTTATTTCTTTTGACTATGTCTATAGCTTTTTACCATAGCAAAAGTGTTTTTTTCCTTCAATTTTTAACACACAATGATTGTTGATGCTCTCAGCCTAAAGAGCCCTCCTTCTTTGAGTCATTGCCTACCGATGTCTGACTCCTTTCTTGCTATGAGCCCTTCTTAATTAGAGTCAGAGATTTTAGCTACAGTATAGCTCCTGCCACTCCTTTTTCCTTTTATGTCTTAGATTGATTTCTCCAGAAAGCAGAGCCTGACGCAGAGGTCATATATGCTGTTAGTTCACTGGAGGGGTGAAGCAGAGAAGGACAGAGAGTCAATACTAGGATGTGTTATCAAGCTGGACACCTCTGAGTGCAATAATTTGCTCCATCTGTGGGAGTGTGCTGCAGAGAAACATTATCAACTCTGTCTCAGGATTGTCATGGCTGATGGAGGCAGGAGGAAGTTGAAGATAGCAAAGAAAAGGGAATGAATTCATTTACTTGTTGATTAACCTAGTTATCAAATTTAAATTCTTAATAAGGTCAACTCACTAAAGGATAGTTTTCTGGTAGGATTATGGTTAGTTTATTCAAAAATGAACAGGAAGACCACTCTTTCACCAGGAACCAGGCCATATTTCTATTATCCGACTTGACAATCCAGGAATTTTCTCAGTAGTAGAGAAGCAAATGACGCATTTCTTGTGCAGGCATGTGATTAGAGAAGACTGGAGGCGGGGGATTGGAGTGGGAGAATACTTAGCATCTTGTCTTTAAGGGGAGGAATGGAGCATGAGCAAAGGCTCCATACAGATGAGTGACTTGTCTCTAGGTCCACCATTAGAGTTGGTCCTTTGGGTAAGGCAGTGTTTAACTGAAATCCCTATTCAGTAATGCATGAGGCCGTAAATTATTTCTAAATCTTCAGACAAGGCCTCAGGGGGGAAGTAAGAGATGCTTTTTGGTGAAGTCAGAGGATCACTCTAAGTTACCAGAGAGAGGGCAATAATTGTTCCCTGGGGAGCAAGCGCTGGGGCCTTGCAAACGCCCCAAAGACTGATGCTTAGTCAATTTGGGCTGCTATAACAAAGTGCCATAGACTGGGTGGCTTATAAACAGCATTGCAAATGCTTAAGACAAGACTTAATATGGAAGGTATTTCTCAGGATTCTAACTTGGGAGAATAGCAATCTGATACACTGAGGGAGGAAAGTGATAGCTTAAAATTATAATGCTCAGAAAACCAGGACCATAAGAACTGAAAACATGCAAAAACTGAAGAAATTAAAAAGTTTATGATCTTCAGAAGTAAATAATTCTGGTATATATTCCAGAACTCCAGCTATTTCAAGATTTGAGAGCATAATATGTGTATTCCCAAGAAGATCTTAAAATATTTTCAAAACAGCAGATGCATAAATTCTTTTTAAAGGGTAAAGAATAAATGTTTCGAAAGGGCAGAACTACAAAAAGAATCAGAGAAATCTAGTTTGAAAAATCCTCAAGGGGATGGGCCTCTAGTTTTAAAAAAGTGACTTCTTGTGTTACAAGAAAAGTACTTTTTATTATATTGTATTTAAATGGAGACTTTACTTTGGGAAAATTGTTATACACATAAGTAGTGTCAAAGATAAAACTAAGCAACAGTTTTACAAAGGACAGTAAACATTTCTCAGTGTTAAGACTTAGCTCTCTTTTTTTCTTTTTTGATGCATGGAAGAAAAATAATATTATTTTTTTACTAGTGTAGTAAAAAATAATATTATTTTTTTACTAGTGTAGTATTCTAGAGTATAGTTTGATTAAATGTATGTACTATACTAGTGTAGAGTACAGTTTGATTAAATGTATGAAGTGGCTATTATGCTCAAAACATTCAGGTACAGTCTTCTCAGGCACCAGATTTACACAGTGTCTAGTTGCATAATAAAATTAGTATCTTCTTTGTTTTGCTTTGCTTTTATTTTAGACCCTAAACTCAATAAATGGAATAAAATGAATAGATATTTGGCATGGCTAGGACTTCAGTTCTTGTTTTGCTTTTATATTGTACTTGGACAAGCAATTAAGGCTTCTTGGGAGATGCCCTTTTTTGAACTCTTAAAAGGAGAAAAACACTCCCACATATGGCTATGCTAACATATGGACTCCCTAATGACAGCATAAACAAGACACCTACTTATCTTCAACAAATTTTAGCATAAGACATGAACAAATGATACATAAGTGCTGAATATTCCTGGGTACATCCCAATGGGAAATGAAGATTTATATGCAGCAGACTGGATGGACACCCAGAAAATGTAGGTGCTGAAATGAGAAAACATAATCTGACAATGATATGTGTTATTTAAGAGTTGACTGAACGTTACCATAAATTATAAGCATGGAACTTTGGGATGATATTCAGAGAGGTTCAGTCCTTTTTATTAAAGGAGAATGAACATAAACACACTTAGTTTGACCCTGAAAATTGTTAGCCTCCCTCTAAAACTCTCTGCTTTTTTGATGAAGAAATCCCCATTCCAGAATTCTCCATTCTCAGTAAAGTTATAGTTCACTAACTCATCTTCAATTAAATATACTTTCTGTAATCTAAGGAATTTACGTAGCAACGGATAGTTTTCTGATCACTCCAGATCAGGAGCACTTGTTCGTGTTGCTCACATTTGAACTGTGGACTTCAAGTCTGTGCAAGCTTGCTCTTAGTGTTATTTCAAAAGTGTGGGGACTCAGACAAGGGACTCCATACTTCCAGTTGAAAGATGGAAGCATCGAAGCAGCTCTCTCTTCCACCTGTGCCCACCTCCAAACCCCCACACATTTAGCCATGCACAGTTCTTTCTCTCCAAGGCAAAATTTCTGTGCAAGGTGGGGGAGAGGGGGACTAAGGAGCAAGATCCTGGATTCTTTTTTCTATTTTTTTTTCTGGATTCTTATTTCTCCTTACCCCCATCAATACTGCAGAGAATTGATGATCCCCTAGGACATCGTTGCTGAGAGTCTGCAAGTCAGTAGTAATCCTCCAATTCCTTTCCTTTCCCCACCCCGAGGAGTACCAGCCTCCCCTCCTGACCCTTTTGCCTACAAAGATCTTCACCAGAGCTGGAAAATAGTTTCTTGTTCCAGTTCACTCCTTGCCTATTTTTCTCTTCTAGTTTCTATGGAATGGGACTCTCAATTCAGAGATTCCCTGTGCGACAAAAAGATTATGCCACTTCCTTAATCACTCTACAATCCTGAATGGATTCCACAGAGGCTCCTTCTTTTAGTTCTAACCTTGAGTCAGAGAGAGATCTTAATGTCTTTCTAAAAGCATAAATTTAACACCTCTACTGAGAGTTGAGACTCCAATGGTTTCTGGACACTTTGCCTGTTTTACAACATCAAAAGCCTTCAGTCTTGTGGTTAAATGGTGGTTCAAGTGGGTGGTGGTGGCAGCAGTGGGGGCTGATAAATGTGCATTTACTCATCTTAGCCTACTTTTCTATCCAAGCCCACAGTCAACATCCTTGTCACTGCTGTCCTCCACTCTCTTCCTATCTGCCATCTTTTAGGCCATCTGCTAATCTCTTCATAGCAGCTCTCATTTTCCTGCTTAGAACAGGTTGGGCTCACTGCCTGAAAGACCTCCCCACTGCCTTCCCTCATTTCTGCTGGCTCATATCTTCCTTATCCTTCCAAGGCTGTAGCCTTCCCAAGTTTTCATCACTTTCACCAGGCAAAAGGACCTCTTACCTCAGTGGGCCTTTAGTATATGAGTGGTACCCCTCTCAAGACTCAGGCAGTGGCCTGTACCATAGTCCTTTGTGCACTTATTTTATCCCTAACCAGACTATAAGTTCTGTGAAGGTGGAAGTTGTTCCTGATTTGGATCACTAGTTTCCATACTAGGACATCCTGTTCAATGTGAATTTCAGATAAATAACAAATACTTTTTTAGTATAAATATGTCCCAAATATTGCATTGAATGTACTTACACTAAAATAGTATTCATTGTTTAATCTGAAGTTCAAAATTAACTGGGTGTCCTGTATGTTTATTTTCCAAACCTGGCAAGTCTAAGCTTTTCTAATCTCCGACCTCCTAAGGCCATTATCTGTGAAGAGATATGGTTATTGCCTAACCTGGGAGCTCTATTTCAGAACAATAATGTGAGGCCAGAGACCATGTGAGCCATCTTTAATGAGCTCAACACTTCAAGACTGAGGGCTAGGTTCACAGGCCCTGAGAATAGGCATGAATCCTGCAATCTAAGAATCTGGCCAAGGATGGTACTTGGCCTCAGAAATTCTATTGATAACAGTAACACTGGAGTCTGTCATAACATCCTGGCTACTTAACTTATCCATGTCCTTTGTCCATGGATCCCAATGTATTCAAAGCCATTGTGTGTTTTCCTCATAGAGCTTTCTTCTGAGCACAAATCCTGTGGTTTCAGACATTTTTAGAGGAAATTCTGGGAGGCCAGGGAAATGCATTTAATATGTCATGCATTGATTTTAATGTTTTGATTACAAATTCTGACTAGATTGTATGTGTTTTATAATTTATTTTATAGATATTATTTCCATGTTGACTGATTATTTGTAGTCAATTTCATTAAACACCAAGAACTGAACAGGGCACACATGAATGTAGACCTTTTTCAGTTTCCTGAGGCTATTGTAACAAATTACCACAAATTTTGTGGTGTGAAACAATAGAAATTTATTCTCTCACAGTTCGGAGACCAGAAGTCTGAAATTGGTCGGTACTCCCTCTGAGGGCTCCAGGGGAGAATCTGTTCTTTGTCTTTTCCAGCTCCTGACAGCTGCCAGCAATCTTGGGCTTATGGCTCCATCTCTTCGATCTTTGATTTTGTCTTCATATTGCCTTCTCATCTGTGTTATCTCCCATTGGCTCTCACTTATAAGTCCTTATAAGTGATGGCATTTAGGGCCCATCTGATAATCTAGGGTTATTGTCTCATCTCAAAATCCTTAATTGAATCATATCTGCAAAGATCCTTTTTCCAAATTAGGTAACATTTAAAAATTTTAGAGATTAGGATTTTTGATATCCTTGGGAGAAAATTAGTCAATCTACTATAATACCCAATGAATTAATCTTTTTCTCTATCACACTAGAGTTAAAACTGTTTAGAAAAATCCAGCTACAGAAACCCTTATGATGGAAGGAGAAAAATGTTTTAGAAAAGTTTTTGAAGAAAGACAAACATAGGAATTCTTTTCAGTCAATGGAGATAGGCTAATATAAACTCAATGAGATCGAAGTCCTATTAGAGAAACATATTTTGATTGCCTCAACACGGCTCACACATTCTATGTCAATTGGTTTATCAATTAAATCTTATTTTTAAAAATATCACCTTGAATGTTAACTAGACTAATTGTGGTGATCATTTCACAATATACACAAATATTGAATCATTGTCGTACACCTGAAAATAATATAGTTATATGTCAATTATATCTAAAATAAAATCACCATTATCAGATACTTGAAGATTTTTAATGATCTCATCCACTAATTTTTATCCTATCACTTTATTTGAAAGCGAGTGTTGGGTTTTGAAACATTCATATTTTTGCCTTTGTCCGGAAGTGAATCATTTTAGGAAGACAAATCATTTGGTCATGCTGACTAAAAATAAAAAGGTATATTGAAAAAAAAAAGAATAAAAGAATACAAAGATATACTTTCCCTTTAAAAGATCTAAAAGAGAAAATTTTCAAATGTACCAAATTCTGTTAAATTCTAGGGAAAATAAAATAAAGATTTAAAGTAAGTGAAAACATTCTGTGATATGAGCACTCTTAGACCTCGAATTGGTGATTCAGTGTTGGTTCTTTAACCTTGTACTAGGTACCCCTGTTTCTTAATCCTCAAAGTCAGAAAGCTTGATTTATTTTTATTTTTTATTTTTCATAGTGGTAAAAAAACTCCACATAACATAAAATTGACCACCTTAACCCCCTTTTTTTTAACAATCCTCTTATATTAATTATATTCACATTGTTATATAACAGATTTCCAGAACTTTTTCATCTTGCAAATCTGTAACTGTGTACTCATTGAACATCCCTTTTACCTATTCCCTTAGCCCCTGGCAATCCCCCTTCTACTTTCTGTTTCTAAGAATTTGACTACTTTAGAAACTTTATATAAGTAGAATCATACAGTATTTGTCCTTTTGTGACTGGCTTATTTCACTTAGTATAATGGCTTCATGGTTCATCCATGTTGGAATATGTGACAAGATTTCTTTCCTTTTTAAAGCTAAATAATATTCTACTGTACGGATACCACATTTTGTTTATCCAATCGTCTATCAATGGAAACTTGGATTGCTTCCACCTCTTGACTCTTGTGAGTAATGCTGCTATAAACACAAATATGCAAATATCTTTTCGAGACCCTGCTCCCAATTCTCTTGGATATATACCTGGAAGTGGGATTGCTAGATCATATGGCAGTTCTATCTTTAATTTTTTGAGGAAACTCCATACCGTTTTCCAGAGCAGCTGCACCATTTTACATTCCTACTAACAGTGCACAAAGGTTTTAATTTTTCCACACCCTCACCAATGCTTGTTATTTTCTGTTTTGTTCTGGTTTTTAGAGAGTGGCCGTTGTAATGAGTATGAGGTGATATCTCATTGTAGTTTGATTTAAGAGGGCCTGGTTTTTAGAAAGTAATTATTGTCTCAACGAATTTTGATAATGCACACAAAACGTTTGGCACAATGACTGAAATACAGCACATGTTCAGTGAATGGTGGTTATCAATAATATCATTGTTTGTCCTTGTCCAGGCATTGTGTGGGAGGCTTGAGACTCAAATAGAAAGATTTGAGGCTTTTGCTCTGGAAAAGCCAGGATGGATGTACACGGAGAGTATACTGGGCTCCTAAAACCAAAAAGAAAAATCTAAATATTTTTAAGATGAAAAATAAGTAGTTACGTTAAAAACAAAATCGATTAAATTCAAGACCAATATATTTAAGAGTAAAATGTGAGCTGTTATTAAGCCAGTTTAAGAAAAAAGAAGTTTTTAAATACACACTTCTGCAAGTTAAAACAACAAAATTAAATATTTACATGAGAGATTCATCTTGAATGTAAGAATAAGGCAAATTGGAAATTAATGCCTGTAGCCACATAACAGTTAGCAAATTCACTAATTTTGTTTAGGTTTAGACTGCTATTATTAATGTACTAGGTGCCTGGGAGAGAGGGACCCATTCTAGCTGTGAGTTCCTTGCCTCTCCTCACTACATCCCTGCCAGCAAGCATCAGAAGTCCCACTTTGCAGATAGGGTAACTGAGCCCTCAGGGTTTGCCCAAGCCAGCCCCCTCTTCTCTACCTGGGCTGGGTTCTGCCCCTCCCTGGGTCTAGCTGTCCAGGGTAAATGAGAGACCAGATTTCCAAGGTAAACAAGGTAAAGAGGGTGAACATAGTGTTCTGGAAGCACTTAGGGTCAGATCAGTGGAACAACGCCAGAAGAACTGCAGAGAAGAGGATTGGTTGTTCAGGACCAAACCAGATTCACAAGAGCTTATTTTCAGGGTCTGTTCTAGGGTCCTAGTTACTTCCTGGAGGCTGGTCAGGAAGCTGGATCAGCAGAGGTGGGAGCCAGAGCTGACACTGAAGTCAGGAGATCCTTGATTTGCTGATGACTTGAGACAGTCCCAGGCTCTCTCTGGAAAATGAAGAGATTATTTTCAGTAGATGGCAGGAAGCTTATCAGAAGCTGGCTGGAGTCTGCAGTCTCCTTCTCTCCTATCCCTTGAAAAGGTTACAGCACATTCCTTAGGAGCCCAGGCCTGTGTCCTGTCTTCTTTAGGAGACCCCACACCAGGGTGGGCAGCTGTGGCCCAGATGACCTGAGCATCTGCAGGACCCAGATGGACCTCAGCACCTGCAGGCCCTTGAAGACCCTGAAGATCCAGAAGGAGCTTTGGCTGTAGACGGTGCATGAAGGAGTGAGAGTTGAGCTGCATGAGTATAAAGTCCAGCATAGTCATAACCATGATGAAGAAGTCTGAGGGTACAGGAGTGCCTGAGTGTAATGGGCCCAGACCCACCACCTTCCCAACACTAACATTCCCTTCCATTGTTTTCTTTTGTCCTCAGCTTCCCTTAGGCAGTTTATTGGATCCATTACACACACACAGACCCGATCTCCACCCATCCACGTTGTTCCAGGAGTCAAAACCTCACACACAGCCTTTTATAGAGAGCCTGGCTCTGTACTAAAGGCTGTTTGTCTTTTTTTTTTTTTTTTAGACATTTATATAGTTTATAAAATGATCCCCCCTAATTGCCCTTTCTCTCTTCTGGATCTCCACCTAGCCATTACATTAATGCTAACTGCATTCTCTATGCATGCTCCCCATCCTTGTGATCATCTATCAACTGCCAATTTATACTTCTTTAACCCTTCATCCCATTCTTCCAGCTCTCCAATCCCCCTCTCCTCTGGCTGTCACCAGATTGTCCTCCATATCTGTGAGTCTGTTTTTGATTAGTTTGTTCTTTCTGTTCCTTAGATTCCGCATGTAAGTGAAATCATATGATATTTATCTTTCTCTTTCTGACTTATTTCACTCAGCATAATAACCTCTAGGCCATCCATGTCATTGCAAATGGTAGGATTTCATTTATTTTAATGGCTGAGTAATATTCCATTGTATATATGAACCAGAACTTCTTTATCTAATTGTCTGTTGATGGGCATTTTGGTTGCTTCCATATCTTGGCTATTGTAAATTGTGCTTCGGTGAACATAGAGGTGCATAGACCTTTATGAATTATTATTTTAGTTTTCTTTGGATAAATAACCAGAAGTGCAATTGCTGGGTTAAAAGGTATATTCATTTTGAATTTTTTGAGAAACCTCCATACTGTTTTCCATGGTGACTGTACCAATTTGCAATCCCACCAACAGTGTGTGAGGGTTTGCTTTTCTCAACATCCTCACCAACACTTGTTCTTTGATTTACTAATAATGGCCATTCTAACAAGTGTGAGGTGATATCTCATTGTAGTTTTAATTTGCATTTCTCTAAGGCTGTGTGTCTTAACTGCTCTGTGCCTCAGTGTTTTTGTCTATAAAACGGTGGTAATGACATTCTCTCTGATAGAATTTTCATGAACATTAAATGTGTTTAATATAATAAAGTGCTTAGAAAAAAATAAATGAATAGATATCATTAAAGTCAATAATTTTCTGGCTGTAAGTAAAATATCTTTATTTGGAAAAGACATATATGTATATATCATATAAGATAATAGCAAGTGGTAAGATAGTATATAAGGTAAGATCATATTTTTAAAACTAATTATAAATAAGCAAGTAAGTTACTACAGTCAACATATCAGTTACTTTTGAAGTTTTTAAACATTGATTAGGCATTAATTTAACTTAAAAACAATAATAAATATACTAAAAATTAACAAAAATTCCTGGGGATAAAAAGATAATATTTTTATGCAAAACACTTATGTAAAATGGTCTTCACAAATTAAAGAAAGACAAATCTCTAGCAAGAATGATCAAGAAAAAAATGAGTGAAAGAAATTTTGGAATAAAAAGTAATTATTATTACGTTTACTGTAGAAATTTAAAAACAAGAAGATAATACTGTTAACAAATTTGTGCCAATAAATTAAAGAACATATAAAATGGACAATTTAAAAAATATATATATCCAAAGTTGATTCAAGGAGAAATACAAAACTTTAGTAGATTACTAACCATAAACAATTTAATTGGTAATAAAATATATCTGTCCTTACCAAAGTTCCATGTTAAAGTAGCATTACATGTGAGATTTATGAAATCCCCCAAATCCGTTTTATGCAAGCTATTATCAGAGAATTGAAAAAGAAAGTTACCTAATTTATTTTATGAGATTTAAGAAAAATTATAGACTAATCTTACATCTAATTGTGGATTCAAAGATCCTGAATAAAACAATAGCAACTTAACTGCAGTTTATTGCATAAAAAAAACAATATAGTATGACTAGATAGGGTTTATGCCAGGAGTTCAAGGGTTGTCCTGAATCAGAAAATCTTAACAATATTCACCACATTAACAGAGTAAATTAGAAGAACTCTATATTAATGTTAGTAGACAGAAGAGGCATGTGATAAAATTCAGCTCTGATTCAGGATTAAAACTCATGCAGACTGGGAATATAAGAGAATGGCCTTAACTTGAAAAGATCTAGAGCAAAATTCCTGTTTAATGGTAAAACTTAAGAAGCATTAACTTTTTAAACAAGAAAAATATGCCCATCATAACCATATCTATTCCAAACTGTGTTACTGTCCTAACACATGAAAGGGAAAGTAATTAGGAAACATAGATCACCAAGGGAGACATGGTGCTGCTATTCGTAGACAACATGGCTTGTCTAGATAAAAAATCTAAGGAAATCTAAGAAATAGTAAGAAAGTTTAGCAGGATTGCTGAACACAAGATCAATACATAAAACAACAGTAACATTCCTAAAGTCAATAATCAATTATAAAATGCAATTTGTATAAATAAAGCATTTATAATAGCAAAAATAAGAAAAAATACTAAACATTATTAAAAGACAAAAAAGAAAATCCATGTTAAATCTCCCCTTATGATATTAGAAATTATATAACTCCATTTAAAAAAATAACAATTCTGCTACAAATACCATCATTCATCAACTATAAACATATTTTTTAAAGTATGTCTAAGATTAAGATGTTTCTTACAACCAATGGCTTCTTACTTCTTGTTCTTCCAAGGAATAATTGTGATGTAGCTGTCATTGCCTGAGCATGAGTAAACTTTTGGTCATAACTATTCATATTCTTGAAACTTCAATTGAGTTATGTGCATTTTTGGACTACATGTGTTGAGTTTAATGGCTGTTCAAAAGATCTTAAAATGGTAATATTATGACTTAGTGTGAAAATGAAAATTTCATGAAAATTATTGTGCATGCATAAAGGCACAGAAACAGAAGAGGAGGCATAAATTTGGTGCCAAGGAAGCAAATCTCTTTTATTAGAAGAATGACTGAAATTGCATATTTAGTTGCAAAGAACAGTCAAGGACCTAAGAAAAGAAGATACTCACAAATAGGTGAAGCTGAATTATGTGTTGGTACCACGGCTGGGAAGAACATTTCAGAGACAGCACTGGATAAACTATTATCATAAATGCTACATTATCAATGTCCTTAATGGCACAGAGGTTTTATTACTATGTGGAAGAACACAGATACTGAAGTTTTACAATGATTCAGAAGAGTCAAATTCTGAATGTCAAGAAGTTTTAGGGATATCTTAACCAATTTACACCTGTTCTTCAATTTACACAGATTATCCGTTCTACGCATCTTTTTTTTTAATGCAGAAGGAATCCATGTAAAAAGAGTCCACTAGTATGAAAAAAAAATACTAAAGAAATAGACCAATATAAGTCATAAAAATATTTATTTCACATATTTGCACAAAAAGATGCTAATGAAACTTCAGAAAAACCAAAATAAATTTTGTTCAATGTCGGTGTCTGTACTGTAATCTAAAGCATCAACCTTCTCTCTTTAATTAGCACAAAGTCACTATCTTCAGTGCTCAAAATATTTGGAATTACTACTTCCGTTTCATTGTGTTATGTTTTTGGATGATGTTTTTCCAACCCCATCTTTTGCTAAGTTTTAATCAATTCTTCAATTGATTCACTGCAACATTTAAAAAAAAATTGTTTCGAAATTTTAAGCCTCATTGGATGTTTGGATCAATATCTAGAATTTCAGTTTCCAGTTTTGTGGCCAATTGAAGAGTTTTGTAAATATTTTCTGCAGTGAATGAAACTGGTTCAAGGTCACTGCCGTATTCATTGGCAGTATGGGCTTCAGATATTAAGTCAATTAATTCATGATCAACCAGTAATTCGTTAATATCATCTACATTCAAATTGTCAGAGCCTTCTTCTTGAAATTTATTTAATAAATTAATAATGACAGTTAATCTCTCTTCAGCTGTTGGAACCATATTCTCTGGTACAGCCACTTCTGGCCATTATTGCTTTCTGGCAAGCATTCAAAGTTGACAGCTTTATATCACTCAAAGCTAAAGCAATATTCTTGATACAACTTAAAATTGTGTATTTATTCCAAGCTTCTGTAACTGTGATTCATTATCTTCAAGTTTACTAAAAATATCATTAAAACTCTGTTTAATATAATTACTCTTAAAGGTGGAAATAATGCCTTGATCTAAAGATTGGATCAAGGAACTTGTATTTGGTGGCAAATATACAACTTTTCTATGTGGATGTTCTAAATTGTGTGGATGACCAAGTGCATTATCTAAAAGTAAAAGTATTTAAGAAGAAGACATTTTTTCCTTCATGCAATATTCAGCTTCTACAGCAAAGCATTTGTAAAACCAATCCCGAAAAACATCAGTAGTCATCCATGCTTTTTTATTTCTCATCCAGTGAACGGGAAGATCGTTAATAATTGTGTATTAAGAAGCATTAGTTCTTTGTACATCGCTGAGTTAAGCTAGTGTTTTTTATAAAGAGTAATAGCCAATAATGGAAATGTAAAAGAGACTGCTTAAAATGGAACCGCGTAAATGGAAACCGCATACAAAAAGTCCGCGTAAATGGGGTGTGGGGGGGTGGGGAAGTGGGGAGGTATTTATCGTCTATAAAATCTTGCATAAACATTATTCACGGTTGCCAGGACATGGAAGCAACCAAAGTGTCCTACAATAGATGATTAGATAAAGAAGCTGTGGTACATATATATAATGAAATATGACTTAGTCATAAGAAGAGATGAAATACTGCCATTTGCGACAACGTGGATGGACCTCAAGATAATCATGCTAAGCAAAATAAGCCAGACAGAAAAAGTGAAAATCACATAATATCACTTATATGTGGGATATAAACCTAAAAGCAACAAATGAACAGGACAAACAGAGACTCATGGACATGGACTATAGACTAGTGGTTACCTGGGGGGAGGGGAGAGGTAGACGGGGTAAAGGGGGTCAAATATGTGGTGACAGAAAGAAATCTAACTATGCAAGGTGAACACTCTGTGTAAATATAATATATGCCTTACAGTTAAAGTGTACAGCTGAAACTTATTGAATTTCGTTAACCAATGTCACCATAAAATATATATATATATATAAGCCAC
>NW_011889168.1:1301449-1378921 GCF_000151845.1 Pteropus vampyrus | reverse complement strand
ATATATACATATATATACACATAAATTTTTTTTTAAATGGAAAAAACTTGCATAAAAAATACCGCTTAATTGAGGGACAGGTGTATTTCACTTATATTTTCATTTTTATGGACACATAAAAATATATGATAAATGTATATATCTAAATAAGTCTAAAGGAGTTTCTTCAAAAAGTATAAAATAAAAAGTCTAAGTAATAAAAAACATTATGTATAGTTTAATGGGCAGAAATTTTTCTTTCTTAGTGGCACATAAAATAATGATGTGTCTTATAATCTATGGCATTGCAGGATAGATGAAATCTACAAATACGATGCAATTAAAAAAAAACATGAATTTTCTTGGAACTTGACAACCAAATTTGAAAACTCCTGTGAAAGAGTAAAGGTACAAGATGGAAGTTACCAGGAACAGATCATAGAGGGCTTTGTGGGTCAGGATAAGGAATTTAGACATGTTTCTAAATGTGACGAGCACTGATTAATACTTTTAAAGCAAGTTAGTGCTCATTTATGATAGAAAAAAATTTACATGATATAGTGATGATTTCATGGGTATGTGAATATATATATATATATACATATATATAAAAGCTTACCAATTTGTGTGTGTGTATGTGTGTGTGTGTGTATATATATATAATATATATATATGTGCTTATCAATTTGTAAACAAAATATATGCAACCTATTATATTTTGATTACATTCCAATAAGGCTATTAATAAAGAACAAAAACCAAACAATGATACCACTTTACACCCATCGGTTTGACAAAAATAAATACCAAGTGTTGGCGAGAATTTGGAAAAAAATGAACTTTCACACTTGTGGAAAGATAAAATGGTTCAAACACTTTCCAGGGCAATTTGACAACATATAGTAAAATTTTAAATGTTAATATCCTAAGATTCAAAAATTCTACATCTAAGACTATAGCCTAAAGAAACTCTTCACAAACATTGGGATATGTGGTGATGTACTGCTAAATACGTGACCACTGACTTTCTGAGGTGATAAAAATCCTGTTTTCTAGCATTTGCAGATTTCTCTGGTGTGAATACACTGTGATTGATTTCTAGCTATTGAGGTCATTGAATGCAAAGTTGAGAAGCGATATCTACACCAATTAAATGTTCGTCAATAATGTAATAGATAAACAAATGTAGTGTACTTGTACAACAGAACATATAGATGTAACTGAAAAATATAATATTGAGAGAAAAATGCCAGTTGCACAATATGTACAATGTGATACCATTTATGTAAATCTAAAAATTCATGAAACAACAGTGTCTTAGTCCATTAGGGCTGCTCTAACAGAATACTATAGACTGGCTGACTTATAAACAACATAAACTTATTTCTCACAGTTTTGGATGCTCCAAGTTCTTAACTGGAAGTTCAAGATCAAGGCATCGGTAGATTTAGTGTCTAGTGAGAACCCGCTTCCTGGTTCATAGACATGTCCTAGCTGTATGACAGGGTAGAAGGGGCCAGGGAGCACTAATTCCATTCATGAGAGCTCTGCCTATGACCTAATCACCTCCCAAAGGCCTCGTATCTTAATAACATATTGGGGGTTAGGATTTAACATATGAATTTGCGAGGCGGGGCATAAACATTTAGTCTAAAGCAAATAACATACATTATCCATCAGTAAACATACACATAGAAAAGTTACTTAAACATGGGAGTAAGGACGTATACCAAATTTATAATGGTGCTTACATTTGGGGTGGGAGGAGATAGTATAAGATTGGCATGTTAGTTATTTATTGCTATATAACGGTATTACCACAAACAGGGGCTTAAAACAACACACATTTTTTATTTCGCAGTTTCGTGGGTCAGAACTCTGGACATAGCTTAACTGGGTCTTCTACTAAGGTCTCACAAGCTGCAATCAAGGAGTATGAGAGAGTCTTAACTGGAGACTTGATTGTGGAAGCATTCCCTTCCACACTCACATGGTATTGGCAGCGTTTAATTCCATATAGCTGTAGGATTCATGGCGTCTTCAAAGCCAGCAGTGGGAGAGAGGGACTAGTCTAGAGAGTCCACTACAAGACGGAATTATATAATATAATCACAGTAGTGACATCCCATCACCTTTGCCATATTCTATTAGTTAGGAAGTAAGTCACTGGTGCCACCCACACTCAAGGGCAGGGGCATATACAGGAGGTGGGGATCACGGAGGCCATCCTAGCATCTGCCTGCCACAACTAGGGTGAGGAACAAAGAAAACTTAAAACTTTATCTGCAAAGATTTACTTCTTTTATTAAAAAACTAAAACATAAGAAGGAAACTGAACAGCAACATAAACTGTATGAACAATATGAACAAACAATTAAATTACATAGGAATGAAAAACTAGGAACGTACCTAATAGAATATATAAACCTTTTATGTAGGTTAATTTATAAAGTCTTACATCAGCAGCTACTGCTATTTAGGAAGTGATATTTTACAGTGGTAGAAGATTTAGTTCAATTTTCTGACATAGTTGTTAATAAGATCTGAGAAATCTCTGCTTACATTTTTCAGATTCTAATTTCCTCAGGGCAGGGGCCATCTCTGTTTTTCTTTGTTTTGTTTTGTTTTGTTTTTCCATTGCTGTATTGTTAAATTAAGTCATCTTTCAGTAGGGGAGCCTGTAAAACAACTTTTATTTTAGATGGATTTCTATAATTCCTTCCAGTCTCTTGACCCCCAAATCTTGCAGCTGCTGCCTGGGTTGTGTACGTTTCTATATATATTGGCATAAAGTATATAATCAATTTTGTATGAATGTTGTCATTGTATTTGAGTTTTAATTTCATTTTTCCTTTGGGTAGGAATGAAATTCTTTATCTTAGTAAGCAAAGTGTTACTATTTCCTTCTCAGGGGCCTAATACAGCATTCTTTTAATTTGTTTACAATCTGAAACCCACGGTGACAAAATGGATCTTTGTATTTTCTACATTTATTATATCTGTTGTCACTATGCAGTCTGCGTTTATTGAAAACAACAAACATCTTGTTGCATTGAAAGCAAAACAATATGACATATGATATCAATTCCGATTTAAAATTATATTGTTTTTCAACTTTTCTTCATTAGTATGCTAGTATAATCAATTTTTAGATAAAAGAAAAATAAATTTTTACCTACCAATATTTGAATTATTTCTCATATAAATTGAATTAAACATGGAAATATAGAAAGCATCACACCACATTATAAATAGTTAGAATATAGCTCCACTCAATCTGGTGATTGCCAGAGGGGAGGGAGTTTGGGGGACTGGGTGAAAAATGTGAAAGGATGAAGAAGTACAAATTAGTAATTACAAAATAGTCACAGGGATATAGAGTACAGCAGGGAATATAGTTAATAGTATTGTATTGTCTTTATAAACTATATAAACGTCTAACCAATGCACTGTATACCTGAAACTAAGAGAAAATAAAAATTCAAAATTATAAGAGAAAATAACTTTAAAAGTAAAAAAATAAAAAAAAAAAAAAGAAGAAGAACATAGCTCCACTGCCAAAAAGGAAAACAATTACACATGTATTTGACAGACTTGGAGCAGTTACTGTCTGCTGCTAAAGTTCCAGTGCAGATGCAAGAAAAAAGAATCCTCGTGCTTTCTTCCTATCTGACTGTGACAGCCAAGATTGAATGGGGGAATACAGTGGAGGAACACGGAGTTTTTACAACTCAGAAATTACCTTGTAAACAGCTGAAGAGTGTGTTTTACTCTTAAGAAGAATCTAAAATACTAGTTTACAAGAGAAGTGTTGGAAAATTAGTCCCCTGCATTCTTGTCTTCTGATTCCACTTTTAAAAGCTTTAGGGTTAAAACTAATTAAAGGCAGCCAGTGATTCTTTGAAAAAAAAAAAAAAGGAAAACAATTATTTAATAAAAGCGTAATTCTCTGATGAAGGAAGAAATCTGTTGGTTGCATCTGCGATTTGTTTCAGTGGACCTCTACTTAACTAAGTACAGTATTTTGTATTGCATTGAAGGAAGGTCAGAACCTATTGTATTATCTGTTGTAGGGAAGGCTGCTATTTAAGATAATATTTGCTCACAGTGTAATAGTTTTTCACCACAGAAACTGTAATGTTATGATCAGTGGCCTATTTTACAAACATGTAACACATTAATATGGAATACCTACACAATGGGAAACATAAATATGAGTGAGACACACCTTGCCCTGAAGAAGTATATCATCTATCAAGGAGAAGATGGACACAAATAATGGCACCATAATTATAACAGCTGCAGGAGAGAAAGAAACAGAAAGAGTACCATATATGTTCAGAAGAGAAGTGATGATAGCCGCCATGTATTCATTGAATATTATTTATGTACCATGCACCTTACAATGGTGATTACTAATACTAATACTCTAATGCTAATATTCACAGATATGAATTGGATACTTACTATGTTCTAGGCACTGTTCTAAGCATATGTGTAGTGGATCAGAATTTCCCCCACCCCCAAATGTGCCACTTTGGCATAAGGATTATGACCATTTTGAGCTGAAGACAGTTGGGAAACAGCAGATGCCAAAAATAGCTCTCTGCTTTCCCCTCCATTTGCCTAAAAGTAGGCTCAGACTCTTAATCACCTGAGAGGGAGACACTTATCAGTCCAGACACTGCCCCAAGAGGAATCTGTATAACTAACCTGAGACAACCTTTATCTTCCATTAGTTTTCCCCATATATTTACCTGCCCACAGTTTGCTGCTCTTGAAAGTTTAAAATTCTTTTCCTTTGTTTCATTATTTCCCTACAAATTTATTGTTCTTTGTTAAGATGTTATATAAACTCATGTTCTAACTACCCCTTTGAGTTACTCGAGTATTTTTCCTCCGCTATACATGTAAGTTGGCAGACTCTTTTGATCCTTGTGACAATGACATGAGGTAGTTATAATTTATGGAAAAAAAATTGAGGCTCAAAAAATTACTCAAAGTCATATAGCTAAGTAAATTAATAAGTTACAGTGGAACCCAGGTTTGCCTGAATTCAAAGTTTATGCTTTCTGAAGTAACTTGTCGTCACTATGCAATTAACTCACTGTATCAGTTATCTATTGTTGGGAAGCAAATCACCCAAATCTTAGTGGATTAAAACAACAATGATTTATGATTTCTCCTGATTCAATGGGTTGGCTAAACCGTTCTTCTGTTGGTGTCGCCTGCATTAGTTATGCTGCCACAGTCAACTGAAGAGTCAACTGGAGTTGCAGTGTCCAAGATGGCCTCATTTACATGTCAAGCCCTTAATGGGGGCTGTGGACTGGAGCCCCTGAACTCATCTCCATGTGGCCTTTCATCCAGGCTTCTTCACATCATAGTGATTCAGCACAGGGGTATCAGAGTTCCAAGAAAGCAAGCCCCAATGCATGAGGGCTTATCAAGCTTTTGTTATGTCTCATTTGCTAATATCCAATTGGCCAAAGCAAGGCACATGATCAAACCCCAAGTAAATATGGGAAGAGACTATTACGAAGGTCTGGATACTAGAAGATGTGATTCATTGGGGACCATTAATGTAACAATCTACCACATTTATCATATGACTAAAAAAATCTACTGAAACTCAGGTTCTTCATCTGTAAAATGAAGAGATGGAACTGAGTTAACTCTGAGGTCCTGCTACCACTTGTGATTGGGAAATAGATAGAGGGCATGAATGTCCTTTTAAGCTTTCCTTCTGCAGCTCAGTTCCATAATCCCATGACATGCTGTCCACTAACTTCCTCCTTTCCCTCAAAAAGAACCTTCTTAAATCTTCTCAATAGTCTCCCCAAATATCTTTTTATGATCTGTATTGTCTACCTTAACTTAGGGGGAAAAAGAAGAAAAGAAAAATGAGAAAAGTAAAACCTAAAACACTGTAGTGTGATACCTCTAAAGTACGTATTGTAGACCACTAAAGATCCCTGGAGATCAGGTATGGACAGTATGTCTGTGCATGGTGTGGTGGCTTCAGCTGAAAAGGCAACCAAACAATTTCGTTCATTCACTTTGGTCAAATTTGAAACACGAGATTAATTATCTTCTTCACAGGGATCCTGTTATTTTCTTAATGAACATTGCCTTTTTAGTGTAGCTGGGAGATGGAGAAGTGATGAGCAGGGAAGAACCCTGAGCAGATCCTGCAAAAAGGTCAATTTTTCAGCAATGATTAAGGTACCATGTTGACTTGACAATTGTTAACATTGTGAGAAAAGGCTATTAGATGTAGCAGTGAGAAGAGCTAGACCTTAACACAAGGAGCAGGTAGCCAAGGGTCTAGGTTCTTTTAATGTGCTCATAAAGTGCTCATTCTTCCACCAACCAGTGTACGCCCTACCTCCAGCTCTGGCCTCAGAGCTCTGACTTCAGCTGTTAATGTTAACAGTGTTCTTGGGCTTGGCTAATATTATCTCGTATTATTTCCAAGCTAAAGAAAATTTGCATTTTTTTCATGGTTACTATAGTGTTGTTATGTTGAATCCACAACTCACATAAATGGGTCAATGACTCACTAGTGGTTCATTGACATGTAATGATGAAAAGAGTGATGTACAAGCTCCAACTTAAAATAATGCCATAAATAAAACCAACAGGCTTCAGTTAATTTCACTATGAGTCTGTAAATGCTAGTATAAGTGAATCTGCTAGTGATGATTTCTGACAAGTTTTGAAAAAGAAAAGTTTGAATTGGAAGTATAATAAACAATATCTAAAAACTGAATTTTATTGGACCTGTTATCTGTTTAAACCACCCCCAAGGCATAGTCTGTTACGTAACTTTGTTAAATAGTGGGACCAAGACATCGAAACCTCTATCATTTTCAAATATAACAGAGTGAACTTTCTGGTAAATTTATTGTGTTTGTTCAAAACTAGCATAAAATAATGCTTTGCATTATGTAAATTGTTAGTCTTATACCTAAAAATAGAGAAGAAACTGACCTAAAGAGGCATGATTCAAAGTCACCCTTCTTGAGACCAACACATGCATGAATCACATTACTTCTGGTAGCTTGTAAAAGCAATCTCAGAATTGATGATATATATTAAGTAAGCTCAAAGAAAAAGCAGATTTGCTACTGGCAAAAAATAATATCACACACCAAATTGTTATTTTGCATTAGTGAGGTGAAACCACTGAAGTGTCAAGTATGACTCAATGCTTAACAAATATGCTTCACATTTATGATGAAGGATTAGATGACAGCTTGTTCAGATTATAACTGAGAAGTTATGCTATAGGAGGAGAGATGCTTTGTTCACTAGTAGTTATTTGATGAGCCACAATGTAGCCTGGCAAAGTGAGAGGTGGACCGGGAGCAAGTTCAACTTGACACTAATCCACATCCTGATGTATTTCCAGAAAATAACCCACGGGAAACAACCAATCTATCTTATTTTGTGCATTGCAGGAAAAGCAGATGCTCTGTATGTAATTAAATCATGTACTTTTCAGCACTGTGTACAAAGAAATGAGCAGTAAATAAAAAACTAGAAGCCTGCTTTTCCATACTGAAGTATGCTCCCTGGTGAGAGGAAGGGTGTCCACATGGGTTTAGGAAATGAGGAATGTGATTACAAAAAAGTCTTCCACACAGTGATAATATCAGTCAGTAAAGACTATTTCAATGACTTCAAATGGCTTGTTCAAATAGTGTACCTCAGTCAAATAATCAGAGTTTTGAACAGAATGAACTTGTCACATGAGGGTCATTGTTCAATCATTCATTCTACAACAACTTATTGAGTGCCAGCAATGTGCCAAAATGATGGTTAGCCAAAAAGCTCTCTTACATTCCTAGTCTTGAGTACACAGATGATGTACCTACATTTCCAAAGTGGTCAGCGTAAATTATTTTTTTCCTTCAAATTGTAAAACAAAGACAATTATTTTTCTGTATACCAATAACACATAAAATAACCAATATGCTTGGCGGTCAACAGGATTTATGTAGTCATAATAATGTAAATACCTAATTGATCTAGCCAAAATGACAATGTAACTATATTGAGAGAATGGCCATAGTTGAAATAGGAGTTGTGCCTGTATCAAAGAGATAAATCCTCGCCTATTATAAAGGGAAGTCCATAGATAGGATCTGAAACTACAAAATCAAAAATATTTGGAGATCTCGAAATTGTTAAAGAGAAAACCACAGGACCAAAGTGGCATCACTCGTGCTAAAAGCCCATAATACCAAACTTAGATTTAATATCTGATCTAATTATAGTTTTAATTTCTCCCAGATACATAAACTTAATCAATCAACTGGGTTTCTGGTCAACATCAATAAGGTAATCTGTCACTTGGGCCCTCCCTATCCCACCATTGAAAAAAGAGGCAATCTGCACGATAAAACTCCTTCTAGTTTTCTTCCCCATTCCCCAAAATTATTTACAAGGTAAATACCGAAACGATCAGTTAAAGAGTTAAAACTTGTTGCCTCTGGAATTATGGGCTTGCAGTATTGGGAGACTACTGTTTCTTGCAACAGTTCTGGTACAACTATTAAATGATAGGCATGTATAACTTTGCTGTAAACATTTATTTCAAAGTAATGTCATACAAAATTTGGAAAATATAAAAAATTATAAATAAGATAAAAAGCTCATAAAATTGCTTCACCCATTCCTTTAAATGCCATACAATCACTTCAAATTGGCTTTAAAACAACTTTAAAATTGAATTATAAAGCTGCCTCACAAAAGTAGAATATTTGTTAAAAATAAGCTACTAACTACCCTCTTATATGAAAGTAAAACATAATTCCATTAAGTCAGTTTTTTAATGCTTGTAATTATTTTTAAAATGCATCCAATGCTTCTTAATCCCTTCACCTCTTTCACCCATCCACCTAACTCCTCTACCATCCGCAACCATCGGTTGTTCTCAGTATCTATGAGTCTGTTTCTGTTTTGTTTGTTTATTTATTCTGTTCTTTAGATTCCACATATAAGTGAGATCATATGGTATTTGTCTTTCTCTCTCTGACTTATTTCATTTAACATAATACCTTCCAGGTGCATCCATGTAGTCGTAAATGGTAAAATTTCATTCTTTTTTACAGCCTAGTAACTGTATATAGGTACCACTTTTTTATCCAATTGATGGACATTTAGATTACTTCCATATTTTGGCTATTATAAATAGTGCTGCATTGAATACAGGGGCACATATATCTTTTCAAATTAGTATTTTGGTTTTCTTCAAATAAATACCCAGAAGTAGAATTACTGGGTCATCAGTAGTTCTTTTTAAAATTTTTTGAGGAGCCTCCATACTCTTTTCCATCATGGCTGCACCAATTTGCAATCCCACCAACAGTGCATGAGGGTTCCCTTTTCTCCACACCCTTACCAATACTTGTTTGTTGATTTATTGAAGATAGCCATTCTGGGAGGTGTGAGGTAATATCTTGTTGTGGTTTTAATTTGCATTTCTGATGATTAGTGACATTTAGCATCTTTTCATATGTCTGCTGGCCATCTGTATGTCCTCTTTGGAGACATGCCTATTCAGGTCCTCTGCTTATTTTTAATTGGATTGTTAGTTTTTTTGGTGTTGAGTTATATGAGTTATTTATATATTTTGGATATTAACCCCTTTTTTGATGTATCACGTAATCAGTAATAACTATGTATAGTGCCAGGTAGGTACTAGACTAACAAGGAGGGGAGGGAAATCACTTTGTAAATTATATAAATGTCTAACCATTATGCTGTACACCTGAAACTAATATAAAATAATATCGAATGTCAACTGTAATTGAGAAAAAAAGTTCTTCAGGAAGAAAGAAAATGATATGGTCAGACAAATCTACATAAAGGAAAGCAACAGAGAAGGAAAATAATAAAATAAAAAATAAAATGCATGTAATGCTAGAATAATTATGAGTATGAGAGGATTGAAATGAACTCTACTACCTGCACTTTGTAGAATTGAAGGATCAGTGTTTCCTCCAAGATAACTTTTCAACTGAGAATAAACCCACATGGCTCACTTCCCTTTTCCTACCCTTCACCTTCCTCCACCTTCATTTGTGGTATGCTTGGATCTGTTTATAAGTGAAACAAAGAAGTTGAAGTTATACAGCCTTGGGGCAAACTTCTTAATATTTTGTCTTCCAAGTGCAGGTGACAATGGCTTCAAAATCACACACACCAATTTGGGGAAGGGTTCAAATCCAGAGGAAGTGAATTGGCTGCCTGCCCTGGTTGGGGCAACATCTCATTTAGCTCCTGGCCCTGGCTACACCTCTAGATGATTATGACACAGCAGATTGCTGGAAAGACTGGTCTTTATTTTTGTTTTGTTTTCTTTGTTTTTAATGGCCTGATGTTCTGGTTATTTCCACACTGAATGTAGGGTCTCAAAACTTTTGCAAGAGATGTACTCTCAAAGCATCCTCAAAGAACAAACCCACTTTGACCATTGTCAGGTGTGCTAGATATTCTGGAGTGAGAAATGTCATTTTGAAATCTGCTTATAGGCAGGAAGACTTACATCAGGGAATGGGGCTGTTGGCGGCCTTCCTGTCTCCTGATATACTTAGGCCCGACTGCTCTGGCCATGTGTTTGCTTTTAGTCCCTCAAGGAAGTGTGTTGAGTTATTTTTAAAAACTAGCCAGAAAAGATAAAGCAACAGAAGGAGTTTTCCTGGTACCCAACAACCAACTTTGGATAACCTCTGATTAGCCAGGTGCTGCAGCAAATTTTGTCTATGACTTTAAGAACTTGTATCTGACTGAGGGCTATTTCCTTTGCTCCATCATCTCTGATTCATGTGAGCAATTTTCTCTTCTGTGTACTCTTTAATAGTAGCATTTTCACTGATCTGAGATGAGTGCTTCTTTCTTTTACTTTTTGTTAAATTCTTGGATGACATTATTATTAACCTTGTCTTCTTCTATGCCTTCCTTTGAAAAGTAAATGATTTCTTTCTTGCTCTGGAGTTTTCTGGTTATGATAAAAGATGATGGCTTTCAAGTCTCCTTTTTCTGATTCTAGGCTATTAGGACCCTACTTTTTTAGACGGAAATATGAGGCAGTGTGAGTTTAATTTCTCTAACAATGTTATGTACTCCTGACAAAACTAGGAAAATTCGGCTTTATTTTTTATTTCATTTGTTTCCTTGGGCAATTGACTTTTTTAAAACACTGTTCTTCTCCTATGAAGGTTATTTTATTTTCCATCCCAGAATATTGTAATTTGGGAAAGAGCAAGATAATATTATTAGCAATGCTGTATGCTGTTTATAAGAATCATTACTTTAATATAAACATTAGAGATATAGAAGAGGAAGAAACTTTCTACCCTCAAGGATCTTCTGGTTGGTCTAATAATCAAACAGACACGAGATGGATTAGCAAGAGAAAATAACCAAAATTAATACATACATATGTATGGGAACCCCGCATACATGAGAGTATCAGAGACCCCACACGCAAGAGAGGTTCAGAGATAGAAAGGGGGATTGAGGTCATAAGATATCCTAAGCTACGGATGAGGTTGTTGTCTAGAAAGAATTCAAGGGCAAGATGAAGAACAGGCAGGAAAGCACAAGGTTTATTAAAGTGAAAATACACACTCAGGAGGGGAATATGGATGAACTTAGAGAGGGCGAGGGGTGGGCAGGGCATGGGGATGTTTGCTTTATGAACTTTTATTCTTGGAAGCAGAGCCCAGAAACATGGTCCTAACTTAGCTTTGTTGTCTCCTCCTAGTAGGCGGGGAATTCAATTTCCCACTCTTTCTTCTTTATATGGTGTTCCATAACTGCCATGATGTCAGGTGCATGATGGGAACTGTAGTATTTGCAATGTGGATGAGATTATAATATTATAGTTAGCCAAAGGTTGTGCTATAGCCAAAGATAGCATCTAAGCTGGAAAAGACTGGTTTTGGCTTATCTCCTTTTGCTGGGGCTAAAACAAGGGGAGGTCTGAAGAAAGGAAAAAATTTCTGGATCCATATCCTGGAGGGGGGGGGGCGGTGTCCCTGGGCTATCTATCCTGCCTCAAGATAATGCACCTTGGGGGCTTCAAAGGATCATTGCAGGATGATTAGAAGGGCAGATCTTTATTAAATAGGAGTTTGCCCTGCCCAGTAGATAAATCAAAAGAAGTTATTGCTGATAATCTCTTATGGGCAAGGCCCCTAATTCAAATTCTTCTAGGTAGTTGAAGAGAGGGCCAGAAATTTCTCTTGAGTCAGAAGCTAAAATTGCCTTTAGCTCAAAGTAATCTGCATACCACAGAGGCACATCCTGGGGTAGCTCATTCTGAACCACCACAGAGGTAAATATAATCAGTATAATTTGACATTTCTGTTCTTTGCATAAAGAAAAAACTTAATAAACATTGTTGAATGAATTAATTAACTAAATTATTCTTTACTCAATTTGAACTTATAGAAATAGTACATTGACTGGAGAGTGAATAACTTGCTACTCATTACTACTTTTCCCCTCCACTCTTCCCTGTATGTAGGTTTCTATCTTATAAATGGATCTGTGCTTTTAGTAACTTAAGAACATCACAAGATTTGGAATTTTCACTTAGGCAATACATTTCAGATGGTCGAAAATAAAAATATAAAAAGGGATATCTAATGAGATGACTTCCTCGTATCTACCTACCTTGTTCATACCCTCATCCTTAACTGTTTTTATTGGTGTTGAAGGGGAGCAGACTATACCTTCCCAAAATATGCCTCTGGCATAGGATTAGTTTGAGCTGATTATTTTTAAGATGCTGCAGACACAGGAGAATCTCTGAAAGCAGAGTAGAATTTACCTTTTTGTAAGGAAAAATTACATTTATAAGGAAAATCTTCATTTGTAAGGGTGTCTTCCTCTCTTTTACTAAGAAGAGGATGACTCTTAAATCACAAGAAACTCAATGGAGGAGGCCATGAGTTAAATCTATGTAACAACCTTATCCTTGTTTATTGAGATATCTTACTTGCTCTAGAATCTACTGATGGGATATAAAAGGTAGGAATTCTTATGAAAGTCACTCTCTGTCTGTAGTGTCCAGTCAAGAAAGGAAGGTAAAATTTTCATGTTGTCACTTCCTTTCCAATGTTGCCATGAGAACGTCCAAACCTGTAGAGAATTTTTATAGGAGTTTATGAGGATTTATTTGAACCAAACAGGATATTCCTAGAAGCAAGATCTCAACATACTGAGAAAAATGCTGCCCAGAATGACAGTTTACAGTTTCTTTTATACATTTGGAATTAAGAAGGGAATGTAAGGAGGATTACACAAAAGTGGGAGAAAGGTGGGGAAATATTTTTGATTGGAGTACATAATAGTTAACAAGATTTTGCTCTCTCTTGAGAGTGGTTATAGTTCCGAGGGATCTGAAAAAGAGGCATTTCAAATATGTGATTACCTAGATGCACAGAAACCATGGAAAGGTTTGCTTAAGGTAAAAATAAACTTTTACTAGGAAAGTTATAGGTCTGAGGCCTGACTACCCACCATGACTTGCCCAGTTAGTAATTTATGATCAGATCACCTTGTTAGGTTACTTTTGGTTAGATTTATTTTGTCCACAGGAAATTTAGATGAGCAAGAGAAAAACATTTGTAAGAATTAGTTCTTTGGATTGTGACTCTGGTTAAAATTTGTTTGGGGGCACCTACTGGTTATTGATCCTTTCCTTTTTAGTCACAGCTATTGCTTTCCTTTTTGTCTCACTATATGTTCTGAGAATTTGGCTTGGTTTTCGGTTTGCCTAGGGCACAGAGGTTTGCAGTTCTGTGTGTGCAGGTGGCTCAATGGTCAAGTTGGAGGCACAGAAAATATGGCCAGACAGAAATTAAGCTTGCACCTCATTTGTAGCTAGCATCTTACCAACCATTAACAGCTCTCAGGGGAATTGTATTTCTTTTGGTTATCTTTGGGAGTGGCCCTACGTCTTGGGAGGGTAATATCTTGTGCATCTTTTTTGGAGATGCCTCTTGGATCCATGGGTAAGCTATGAAAGGCCTATTAGTTTTGGTTTTGAACCATTTACTAGATGTGGCTGTGGTTTAAAAAAAAAAGACACACACACACACACACACACACACACACACACACACACACAAAGAGAGAGAGAGAGACTTCCGGTCAAGATAGCAGAGTAGGTAAATGCTGTGCTCGCCTCCTCCCATGACCACATCAAAATTACAAGTAAATTACAAGCAACCATAACTGAGAACTGCCTGAGGACAAGCTGAACAGAAGTCCTTTAACTAAGGTTATAAAGATGAAGCCAAGTAGAGACTGGCTTAGAGTTTAGACACAAAAAATGTAAAGATAATAAGCTGTTTCATAGAGATGGTAAGAGTGTAGAGTAATTTCTTTGTGGAGAGAAAATGATATGATTGTTCTCAAGATTACTCCTGAAACAGCTATTAAGGTCTGGTCATATGTACAGGTAAAGCTGTAGTGCCTATGACATTAACTAATGAGGAAAAGTTATTAAATTTTATTTTTAAAAATTGCTTCAGATTTTATAAGACAAAGGGAAACAGTTGTTAATATATACATTGGAACATTATAATGTTATGTTACTCTATTATTATATAATTATAATGCTATCATTTTATCTTAATGTTTTTAAAATAAATTCTTTATAGTCTTAATATCTCCTCAATAAAAGCTATTTTAGATAATTTAAAAAAAGAAAAAGAAAAAGTTAGTTCAATACTGCCAGGGACATTTAGTTTGTCCCAGCTGAAAAGATATTTGAAAAAATCTTTTTTTAAAGTAGCTCTATGGTCAGAAGTTGGCCATAGAGTTTGGTAAGAACTTTTTTTTTAGGTCTTCTCCCCTAAGATAGGAATCCTTTCATTTCCATTTTAGTTGAAAATCTCCCTGATGTAAGGAAGCAAACTGAAGATAATGCAGTTGGATTGTTGCGGGATTCTCGAACAGAGAGACAGGACACCGAGGCAATAAGCAGGAAGCAGCGTTTATTGAGGCTGGCACTGGCTCAGCGGATTCTTATCCAAAGGCTGAGCCCTGATTGTAACATGGCGGGCAGTTTTATGCCATCTTATACTTCCTCATTCCTACACAGTTATAGACATTCCATATAAGGAAGGAGAACACAAAGAGAACATCAATTGGCTGCCAAACTATAATGAAACCGGCTTAATTGTTTAAGCAGGTGTTTGGACTGCTGGGTCATCTGGAGAGTCCTGGGGATTGGGGTGCAGTCAGGAACTAACTCATTAGAGCAGGAAATGGTCAGACAGGGTTAGGCTGCCACGGGATCAGCCCCTTTATATCATTGAGATTGCAACCCAGTTCTTTGAGGAATAGAAAATGGCTGTCTTGTCTCACAAATTGAGTTTTTGTTTTTGTTTTTGTTTTTGTTTTTACAAATTGAGTCTTTACGAGAAAAGAAATGCAGCTCTAGAAGCAATTCAAAACCTATCTTTCCCTTTTAGCAGTTCCCAAAGCTCCCCTATTCGTCTCAAAAGGCTTGTAGATATGAAAGATCTGGAGTTAGAAAACAAAAGTCCTTCTTGGAGAAACTGATATTCTTTCTCTGTGCCTTTGAAATGTAAATATTCTACTTGTTCTTCTCTAGGAACCTAGAGTCATCTTTAGCTATCCGAATGGGTAACTTTAACTTAGTCTGCTGGAAACACAATTTGGATGCAACTGTTCTTTTATAAACTAATGAGTTTTGCATATTTACCATACTTGTCTCAGGGCTCAAAAATTTAAAGGAAAGCTATAATATCTCTGTTTGCATTTGTCTATATGTTTATGTATCTGTCTATATATGTACTTTGTAGATGTATGATTTTTCTACCTCTGGATGGTATTGCCAAAATTAATTTGTAAAGAGCTCTATTTAATTGGCTTAAAGAAAAATAAACTTATATAAATTAAGTACTTCTAAAACTCTTAAAAATATAGAAACTAACCGAAATGTAATCAAGTTCATTTGATCTGAGATAAACTTTGGTAAATGAAAGCTAGTTTTGGTTTGTTGGTTTAATTAAAATAGGCATGTCTTCAAAGTTGTCAAATTTAATTAATGCAGACATGCAAATTTTATTTTACCTGGGTTTACTAGTCAAATAAGTTCATATTATCCCATTTACAGAATTGGTTAGTAAGAAAAAAACCTTAAAATGATGGTTAACTGTTCAAAGCCATAAAAATTTTATGAGTAATTTAAATACGATTGTTAGGAACAAGTGAATTAAATAGATGTAAGATAAAAGTTGATAAACTTTCAACAATAATTATGTTTTATGGTATATCTACTTAATAGTTTCTAAAATCTTTTTGGTAACTTGAAAGCATAAAGAATAGAGATGCAGTTTTGTTTTTTTTTTAGTAGAAAACAGAGGTGATTTGTTTATTAGGGAAAAAAATGCCATATTTAAGTACAAGACCATCATTTGTGAGAAGGCATACCAAACTGGTCTTTAAAAAAACAATCACAATTGATGCAGTTCAGGGCAAATTTCCCCAAGGAGGGCAGGAAGTTGGGGTGGGGGGGGACCAAGCCCTGCCCTAAGAGAAAAAGAGGGTCCTTTGGCAGAGAGTGTAGAAATAATTCAACATACACGCCAAAGTTAGAGTCAAAAGGAAAGTTTATTAGAAAAGGGGTAACACTTCACAGCAGAGTATGGTCTCCTCTCAGAGGCAGAGAGTGAGAGGGACAATGAGAGACAGTGAGAGAGACAGAGTAAAGGAACTGAGAGGGACTCTGAGTGTTCAGGGAATTCAGTTCATATGTCATTCTTCAGTTTCCAGTGCCTATACAGTGAGGAAGGGGAAGAGAATGTAGCGTGAAAAGGTAAGAAAAATGTAGAGCGAAAGCCTGCTGGCAATTCCCAGCCTTTAATCCATAGGTTCCCCATGGTTTTAGCTATTGGTAATGACTGTGGTTCCTGTTTCCCCTTCACAGGTGTGGGAAATGGGTTGTTAGCAATCTCAGGAGAAATCTTCCTTTGTTCTGTAGGTGTCCTCCTGGCCTGGCTGCAGAGCTGATCAGCATATTGCAGTCTCTGATTGTAGCTTGATTAACATTTTAATTCTCTTGCCTCCTCCCTACATCACAATGACAGAAAATTTGATATGTTACACCTTTAAGGAGCCTGCAACCAGGCTAAGTGGAAATACCCAAATCCCACCACCACCACGCACAAATATGTACAGGTTGTATAAGCAAAGGTTTAGAAAACACATTGGAAGAGAAGGGTGAACATACCCATATGTGTCTATATGTGTATGTTTTCCTTAAAAAAATATAGCATGGTTTTCCTTCATTTCATTCAGCTCAAAGAAATTCTGGATCTAAAACTATTTCATGCTTAACACTATACATAGGAAATATCATAAAGCAAAGGTTTACATTTTCCTGGGAGCTGTTAATTGGAAGTATAAAATGTGTTTGGCATTTTTTTTTTTTTTTTAGTGTAAAATCCACACATGAACAGAAGTTTTTGTATAGTGCTTGCCATTTAGGTGAAACATTACCAAGAAGCTTTCTATACTGTTTACATTATCAAACAGGGCTATTGATGATGACTAGATGATCACAGCTTCCAAACTTTTCTAATACCTACAGTGTAAGATCTAAAGAGTGCTATATATTTTGATTTATATAAGTAATTGATTTCTTACCACCTGCTCTCTGACTAAAGACAAGCTCCTGGAGGCACACTGCTTTCTATTCAACTACTGCCACCTGCCAGGGGTCCTGACACACAAGGTCTCTTCTATTGGACCCTACAGTGGAGATGCTTTTTTTTTTTTTTAAGGGAAAATAAATTGTGTCCTAAAGTAGAACAACTGGCTGTTTCAAGATGGGAAAGAGGAGAATAAAGGACTACTAAATGGGCATATAATTTTGGGAAGTCAAAGGGAGAGATAGATTCTTTTGTAGTGAAACTGGCTAAAATCGAATGAATTTGTTATAAGGGGTTTAAATCTAAGCTTTCATATAAATAGTGTAATTATGTTACCAGAGAGTGGGGATCCTCTCCCGGCACATTGTCCAGGTTCTTGATGTCTCGAACAAAGAATTAAGCAAGACACCGAAATACAGTAGAAAAGAACAGTTTTATTAGGAAAGTATACTTCCAGAAGTAGAAGCAAGCCTTAGCAAGAGAAGTGTGGCCCAAAAGGCCTAGTAACAAAGCCTTCAGGGTTTTTATTCCTTTCTGCTATGGATGGTTACTTTTCTTAGTTGTCAATCAAGGGGTGGGCTTCCTTGATTGACAACTAAGATCAACAGGACTCAGTGATTCATCATTTTGCTTTCTGCGCATGTCTATTCCCAAAATTCAGTCTGTTATAATAATATTAATGAACTTCTGGGACTATGCATCATATTATAATTATGATATAATGAAGCTCAGGTGAGTCGAAGGTCATTGGGTCTTCATTGTGCAGGTGCGAGTGACTGGCTTAAACTGGTACCTAATTCTCTGCCTACTGGTTTCTTTGTGTGAGTTAAAAAAATGCCTTCTGGCTTGCTTAATTGTGGATGACCTCAGAGTCTTTGCAGGCAGACCTGACACCCCCTAACTAACTTTCCTGCCTACCTCTTTTCTAAGAGCCATGAACCCCCTTATTATTAGTATGGATGTTGAGGGACAGGAGGTCTCTTCTTCTATATCTGCTTCCTGCTGAGAATGGCCATAGTCCCTGCCTACAGGGGTTTCATGGAGATCTTTCCCTTTCTGCCTCAGTCAGAGTGGGGTCTTGGGTTTCCTGCTGAAGTGCCACCTCAGTCCCTAGACAAGGAAAAGATACAAACTTACCATTTAAATCATATATCTATTATTTTTGTTATTGATTTGCCTATTAAGTGAGTAAAGGGAAACAGCCTTGGTTAATATGTTTCTTAAAAAGTAAAAAGACCTTTGGCCTAAAGTCCCCTCCCCTCTCAGACTCTAAGAGCTCTGCCTGGCTTAACACCAT
Source organism: Pteropus vampyrus (assembly GCF_000151845.1). Lineage (NCBI taxonomy): Eukaryota > Metazoa > Chordata > Mammalia > Chiroptera > Pteropodidae > Pteropus > Pteropus vampyrus. The sequence continues at coordinate 1,359,940 of NW_011889168.1, read as the reverse complement.
TTCTGTTTAACAATGGGCTGATGACCCTTATCATTAGCCAGAGAATTTGAGTCACCAGTTTCAGGTAATTATCAGGATTTGAGGGAGAGGGCCTTTTTTTCCAAAGAAAGGAGGGAAGAGAACTTAACTAGGTTTACTAAAGAAGATTATCTCTGCAAGAGATGTCCCATTTCATTTCCTACTAAAAGATTAAGAATTTTATAAGTGATGTCCCATCTCAGTTATGTAAAACTAAAAATTTTCTTTCATCTGCTAAAAAGACAAAGTGTTTTTGGACTATTGATCTGTTCTTGATAATAAGAGATTGTTAGTTTAGTTTTGTTTTTTTTTCTATTTAAGTTGTTGTAGCCGCCAGCCCCCGATAGACACATGGACCACCAGAAATCAGTGAGTTATAGGAAATACACTCTTTATTCAGCCAGCTGCGTCTGCCAGGGGTACGCATACCCCAAATCAAGCAGCCCTAAAATGTAGAAGTACAGGGTTTTTAAGCCCTAAACCCCTATTCTTCATCCTGTTTGAACACATGAGTCTATTTTTCTTCTTTTTACTGTCAACCCACAGGTCAGTTGTGCAAGCGAGGGGTACAGAAGCAGAAAGCTTATTGTTAGAGTGTTATGTTCCCATGGGCGATAGCCAAACAGTAATTTTTCAGCCAGCACATTCCCCACTGGCCTCAGCGGAAAATCAAATCTTTGATTCTTCATGCAGAATTTGCTCATAGCCTCTATTTTGTATTACTAAAGGTTTAATAGAATTAATTCTCTTCCTTATATATGCAAACAAGAAATTGAGGAAACGGGCCAAAAGTTAACAAGAGGAGGAGGATTAAAGGTCCAGCTACAGCAGATAGGAGGGTTGTTAGTCATGGTGACCAATTGAACATCCTATGAAACCAGTTATCTGATCCTAGTCTTTGTTTTCCCTGGCATCTAAATTTCTCTGTACTAGTAGTAAGCTTTCTCTAATTGTTCCAGAGTTATTGGCATAGAAGAAACAGGTTTCACCCTGAGCCATACATAATCCGTCTTGTTCTAAGAATAATAAATCTAAACCTCTTCTATTTTGGAGGACTACTTCTGCTAGTGAATCGACTTGAACTTCTAGCCTGCTAAGCTCAGTTAAGTTTAGGGGAGTTCCTACCCCGACATAGTAAGGGGGTTTTGGGTTTAGGCACAACCAGCAATCTTGTCCTATGTCTGGGGTGGTCTTATTTAAGACCTTGTGTATTGTTGTTAGCATAGTTATTAATGCTCCTTCTGGTTCAGGTTGTGACTGGTTGAATGCCTGGGGTTTAATAGCTGTTAGGCTACTACTTGGAGGGGCTAGAGCTGGAGTTGGAGTTGCTCCGGAAACAGAAGTTTTCTTAGGTGTAAGACTTTGGGGTAGTCCTGGAACTAGAAATGGTTTGTTGGGTCCTATAGGGTTAGCTTTCCTGGGAGGTTCCTTAACCTGTATAATAAAATATAATCCTGAATCATATGCAGTTTTATATAATCTGATACCCCATGTCTGTCCTGTGAGCCAATAGTGTTGTTCCCCAGGGCTACCAGTTTTGATGGTGATTATGATAGGATTGCAAGACTCAAGAGAGCATGTGGAGGAGCTTGGTCCTCTTATTAATCTAATATGATCATTATTCTGTTTTTTATAATTATCTATAGTGGAGATAGTCTCATAACCCTAGTTAGCACAAGAAAATTGGCCTTGGCCTTTACATCCAAGTCCCATATTGTGCAGCTAGATATCCCTGGGTAATGTCCTTGAGGACAAATATAGAGTCCTATCTCTAAGAGGCTTTTCTCAGCTGATAATATGCCACAGCCGGATCCCCCTCCTTGTAGTCTAAGTATGCTCCTCCACCTAGGAAGGATCCCGATCCAAGGTGGTGTCCAGCTGGTGCAATGGTGAGGGGATCTCTGGCAAGCCAGCACAAGTTTACTTGGATTTCTGGAGTACTGTGGCTGGTGATGTTCTGCGCAATGATTTTACCGGTCTTGGTACTATAAGCTCCTATATTCTAGGCTGGTGTATGTTTCTGTATGCCTGGGCTAAAGAGGAAAAAAGGAAGAAACAGAGGGTTAGACTTATGTACGCTTGAGTCTTAGTTTTAAGGGCCCGTCTTCCTGAGCTGTCCACTCTCATGCTGCCTTCACGTGGGAGTGATGAATCCATGATGGGATGCCGTCTACTTTAACTGCAGTGGGAGTTGTCAGGTAGACAGTGAAGGGTCCTTTCCATTTGGGTTCTAGTCCCTTGGAAGTGAACTTCCTGATCTACACAGAGTCCCCAGGCTGAAACTGATGGGGAAGTCCGTCCCCCCCGGGGCTGAGTGGGCAGCACAAACCCGTGACCAAATCTCCTTCTGTACACTTTGAAGGGCCTGTAAAGACTTAAGTAAGACAAGGTTACGTAGTTCTGCCTTTTCCTCACCTTCTATTCTAGGTATTAAAGGTGGGGGTTTTCCAAAGAAAATTTCAGATGGGGTGAATCCATTAATATACGGAGTACACCTGGCTCGGAGAAGAGCGAAGGGGAGAAATTCTACCCAGGTCCCACCAGTTTCTAATCCTAACTTGACTAATGTCTCTTTTAGGGTCTGATTCATTCACTCTACTTGGCCCGAACTTTGGGGCCAGTAGGCACAGTGGAGTTTACATTGCAAATTTAGATAGCTAGCCAATTGTTGTGATACCTTTGCTACAAAGGCTGGCCCATCATCCTATCCTTAAGTTCTGGGGAGACCAAATTGAGGGAGAATTTCTTCTAGTAGTTTCTTAGTAACTACTAAGGCAGTCTCTTTCCTGGTAGGGAAGGCCTCTACCCATCCTGAAAAAGTGTCTATAAAAACAAGTAAATATTTGTAGCCCCCCACAGTCGGGGTTACCGCAGCTAAATCAACTTCCCAGTGGTCCCTCGGATAAGTTCTTCTTTCCCTATGCCTAGGTTCTTCTATTTTCCCCTTCTTTGGATTAACTTGGGCACAAGCCGGGCATTGTGAGGCAATCTCCTCTGCAGTTCTTCTCCCTTCTAACAAGTGAAAGTAGGGGTCTAAAGCTTGGAGCATCTTAGTTCACCCTAGGTGTGTGGTCTGGTGTAGTTGGTGGAGGAGAGTCCTTCCAAGGGCCCGTGAGAGCCCGATTTTTCTATCTGGGGTCATCTACCACCCCTGTTGGTTCCCAGTGGCTCCCTTATCTTGAAAATATATGTTTTATTCTGTCGTATAGGTCAGAGATGGAGGCAGTTCTGGGTAAGAGGCAACAGTCAGTAGATGTGGTGGGGGCCCCACTGGCCTTGTGGTCGCTGTTCTTGCCTCTGCATCGGCTCATCAGTTTCTCTCAGCCTTGAGACTATTTCCTTTTTGATGCCCTTTACAATGAAGAATAACAAGAGCCTTAGGCATTTATATGGCTTCAAGTAAGGCTAAGATCTCCTCCTTGTTCTTGATGTCCTTCCCAGCTGAAGTCAGAAGTCCTCTTTCCTTGTAGATGGCTTCGTGTACATGTGCAGTGGCAAAGGCGCATTGGCTGTCAGTGTATATTGTGACTGACTTATCCTTTCTCCATCTTAGTGCCTCAGTGAGGGCGATGAGTTCTGCCTTTTGAGCAGAAATCCTATGGAGAAGAGCCTGTGACCAGATGGTGCCAGTTAGAGTTATGACTGCTGCCCCAGCGTTCCTTCTTCCTTCCTCCATGAAGCTGCTCCCGTCCGTGAACAGAACTTCATTGGCCTCAGGCAGAGGGGAGTCTTTGAGGTCTGGCCGTGAGGAACACACAGCATCAGTGAAATCTATGCAGTCATGAACAGAGATCTCGGGTCTGGGTCTGGCAACAGATTGGCTGGGTTGATGACAATAGCTTTGGATTTTAGCCATATGTTTGGGATCATCCGGTGCCTCCCTGTTGTTGAACACCTTCTGGGCTATCTTGACAAGTTGGGACAGGTTCATCTCTGCAAGACTTTCTAATTTTTGTAATTTACCCCGGATATTAGGGGCTGCCTGAGTAGCAAAGGCTACATTAATTGACTGCTGGTTCTCAGAGGCCTCAGGATCAATGGGGGTGTATACCCAGTACGCCTCATTCCAGAAACGCTCCGGGGGATTCCTGAGGTCCCTGTATAACTTCAGTTACCTTAGAAAGGTTATTTGGCTGATGAGCAGCCATCCTAATTCCCCCAGTTGGAATCTGGTGGTACTGATTTAATGCCGTTCTCCCTGCCTGAGAATTGTGTCTCCAGTCTGGGTGGGTGGAGGGAAATTCCTCCTCAATCTGTTCCCCTACTTCCTCAACTCTCCTCCCTCCCGCAGCTATCTTTTGTGCTTCGGCCCAAATGTGTCCGTATTCTTCCCGGGTGAAGAGGGTAATTAAAAGCTGTTGGCAATCATCCCGGGTGGGGCGGTGAGTCTGAAAGACGCTTCCTAAGAGTCTCATTAATGCCTGGGGTTTCTTAGAGAAAGGCAGATTTTGTGCCTTCCAGTTATACAGGTCACTAGTCGAGAAAGGCACATAAACCATAAAGGGCCTGTCTGTGTGATGTCCCTGGGGTGGTGCTTCTAGCAAGTGGAAGATGGCCCGGGGTGGTGGTATCTACTGTGTGCCGGAGCGGGAGCAGGAGGCCCATAGGGGTTACCTGCCCATGTCCGAGGAGGTGAGGCAGTGCTATTTGGCCTCCGTTGTCCTGGATTATAGGGTGGGGGAAGGTCACTGTCTTCCAGTGGAGATTGGAGGACTGAGGGACTGGGCTGTCTTGGAGATTCGGTTGCCATATGTTTCAGGGTGCCTACAACTAAGACTTGTGCCCCTAGAGAAAGGGCATACCGGCGGAGCCAAGGAGGGGGTTCTGAACAAGGTTTAACCATTGATTAATGTAGGGAAACTGATTGAGATATCCCGGGTCTGCCGTGACAATCTTCCAAACATTCCTCACTAAACCCTTGTCAAAAGAACCCTCAGGAGGCCAGTTTATACCAAAAGACGGCCACTCAACTTCACACAATGTTCTTAGTCTGTCTGGAGAAAACTTTATGCCACAGTCAGCTTCCTTTACAAACCCTTCTTTGAAATGTCACAGGAGACACCCCAAGGGTGTCTTCTGTGAATTTGGGCCTCCCCACATCGCTTGCGTGGAAAACACAAGACAGACACTCAGACGAGAACAATTACTGGGGTGTATGTGGACCTGGAGAGGTCTGCCACCTACAACCTAGACAAGACCAAAGACAATAGAACCCAATGACGACACAGGAGGCGGCGTCCCGTGGCCTGGCCACGGTCCGGGAGATATGACTGCATCCAGTCTCTCCACAGACCCCCAACTACCAGTCAACAGAAACAGAAAGGTACCTTTTTATCCAGACGTCGAGGCCTCAGAGATTCCCGACAGGATCAGGAACAGAGTGAGACCTAAAGGTTGCATCCTTGACAATTGCATTGACCCTGTCACGGCATTCAAGGGCCCTGGAACGTCTCAGGGTGGCCACCCCTTTGAGTCTGTAACAGGGACAGCAACCACTTCAGAGGCTGGTCCCATCTTAGATCCCAGGGCCACTCCCTGAGATCTCCCTGGGGCCTCCAAATGTTGTAGCTGCCAGCCCCAGATAGACACATGGACCACCAGAAATCAGTGAGTTATAGGAAATACACTCTTTATTCGGCCAGCTGCATCTCTGCCAGGGGTACGCACACCCCAAATCAAGCAGCCCTAAAATGTAGAAGTACAGGGTTTTTAAGCCCTAAACCCCTATTCTTCATCCTGTTTGAACACATGAGTCTGTTTTTCTTCTTTTTACTGTCAACCCACAGGTTGGTTGTTCAAGCGGGGGGCGGGGGGCGGGGAGGGGGTACAAAAGCAGAAAGCTTATTGTTAGAGCGTCATGTTCCCATGGGCAATAGCCAAACAGTAATTTTTCAGCCAGCACAAAGTAATCAGCCTAGAAAGCAAAGATTTTCTGTATTACCAAAATAATTTTCTGTGCTTCACGTTGTCTTTACCATCAGGTCTTTGATTACTAAAGAAAACTGAGTCTTCTTGTTACTGAACTCAAGGGGTTTGTTTTTGCCTGCATTCATAAAAGCCAAAAGAGACATGGACAGGAATTTGTAGCAAAGAAAGTAGAGATTTATTTAAGGAAAAAGCACCAAGCCTAGACACACAGGTGATCTAACACTCAAAGACCTGGCTCCCTGATAGCCTCTAGGTGATAGGTTATATAGGGGGAAACTCATCAGTCATGGTAGCTAAAGGAGTTGGGGTTAGGAGGCAGTCAATCATTGCATCAGGTTCTGATGTCAGTCATGGCGTAATTCTGTCTGGTTTCAAGGGAATGCCAGTAGGGTCACTCTGCCTTCATGGGTGGAGCTGAAAGATGTTATCTTTAGTTTGACCTAAACTCTGTTTCTGTGGTCAACAGACCTGAGGCTTTGATGCTGATCTAAGTGTTTGAAGGTAGTGGTGGTGTGGTATGCTGACCAATAAGGAAAGAATTAAGCAAGTGAGCCCAAGCTCAGTTTGAATCAAGGAGAAAAAGAAGAGAAAAAGTCTTTGAGAAGTGAAGATTTGTACAGTTACATTCTCAATATTAAAAGAGCTAAGTTTTGCTCACTCACAACTATGTAACCTTCTGTATCTGCCTTTGAAATCTTTTGGTGTAACTTTGGTTAAATAGATAATTAAGCATTGTTTCATAATGATCTGTGATCCTATTTAGTCAAGCATCCAAACCTTTTGATATTTTTGACAAACTTCCCAAAACGAAATTGTAAGTGAAGTCTTCTTGACCTTGAACTAACTTTGAGATTTTCCAGAGGGCTCCTGGAACATGTTAAAAATTTTTTTTCTCTCTCCTTTTAAAAAGAGTGATATTAAACTAATTAAACTTATTTAATTACATGAGAAGCATTATCAAATATGAAGAAATGCAAAATTTTCTTAGGTTATATTTGTATGGATTTATGTTATTAATGTAAGTATTTCAGAAATTGTGTGAAATTCTTAAAAATCTAATTCGTCCTTGTGTAATGTTATCAGTTTTGATTCCAGTTATTATCTTAAAATGTATGTCAAAGAAATTATCAAATTTCATTGTCAATTGTATTATAAACTCTCATTGGATCTTTAAGTTCTTTCTCATCATTTTTAAGTTTTTTGTCATTTACAGAAAGCTATTGTTTTACTCTGATGCTTTTGCAAAAGTGCTTCATTTTCAGAGATTCCTTGGAAAGGATTCTTACAAATACAGGTTTCTAATAACTTTCAGTTCATACTACCGAATTGTGTAAGAATTTATAGAACTCTAATGGAGAAACTGATGAATTCCTAAAACTGCTAACAAGATCAAAATCAACAAGAATCTATTACATAAGACTAACTAATGAGGATAATTATAATTTTTATGACTTTTTATTTGAAACACTGCTGATTATTTGATGTTTTGTTTTTCCAGATTTAGGAAACCCCTCTTAAGCTATCTGTAACACGCTGCAATTTGGTAAATTATATCTTCGTAAACAGAATTGAAACATTTACTTTTTCTCCCTATCTTATCCTTTCAGAATTATGAAATTCTTATTGAGTATTCATATTTGCATGGCAATGTACTTCTCTGCATACATTTAATAAGAATGTGTTCGCCATATAACAGGACACAGTTGGAAACGGTTGTATTACCAAGGCTTCAACTGGAATGTTGTATATGAAGACGTGCATAGAACTAGATATTGCTATTGAGACAAAAAAGGGGTCCATCTGTATGTGCGTGTCTAAGCCAAAGAAGAAATACATGCAGGTTTTTGAAGCAAAGAAAGCAAGGTTTACTAGAGAGTTGCAAGTCCCGGAGACACAGGAGGGTTATTGCTCGAAGGCCTGGCTCCCCAGATGTCTTGGGGGTATAGGTTATATAGGGAAAAATCAGTAATCATGGAAACTAAGGGAGTTGTGTTCATGGGTGCTAGTGATTGAATAATTAGAGGGGGAGGGTTGAGATAACGGATCGTGTCTGATTTCAGAATCAGCCATGGCTCCATCACATCTGGTCTTGTGGTCTGGTCCCCTGGTCTAGTCTGGTGGCCTGTAGGGTTGTTGTTCTGCCTCTATGGGCCTGGGGCTGAAACACATCTAAAGCCAAGATGTTATCCTTAATGTTTAAGTCCAAATGAAACCTATTGTTCTCATGATTATAGATTTGAGGCTCTGTTAATCTTATGTTCTGAGGCTTAATGATTAAAGGAGCAGGCATGCAGAGGATAAGGTCTGAAAGAAGCAAGTCATAATGCCATTATCTGGGCAAACTCAGCTTGCATCAGAGAAAAAAAAATTTACATTAGAGAAATGAAGTTTGCATGAGGTTACAATATGACCAGTCAGCTTTAAGAAACTAAGGTTACTTTATGGAGTCAATAAGGCACCTTGGAAAAACAGCCTGATGCCTTGCTTACAGGGTTCCCAGTAGCCTTACCAAGAGATTAAGAAAGGTTACTTACTTCCTGGCAGGCCTAGGAACCTTAGGATATTCTGGGGACCTTAACAAGAGAGGAAATTTATAGGTATTGCGGGTGAAGTCTGATGACAAGATTTTGGCTTGGCTTCCCAGCTTTGAGAGGCTTTTAAGAGTTCAATCCGAGATGGCTTATAAAAAGTTCTGGTAAAGCAAATTTTAAATATCTTTATGGTCAATCACTTTTCTTGTTGCACTTATATAAATAATCGGGCCAAGTTTATTGAGACTAGACTTATTTCGCAAACAAATTAGCTCCACTGTGATTATCTTTGGTAGAAATGGGAATAATTATAAAGAGAAAAATTATGTTTTAGTAAATAAATTATAATACCCCTTATGGACATCAGATTCTAGTCCTACTCATTGTTTTTGAGGTTTTGTTATCTACCTGAAAACTAGATTGGATATTGAATTTTTCTTGTTCCTTCAAATATCTGGCTACAACTCTCCAAAGTAACGTTTCCATTCTCTCTCCCCCCACTTTTTTGACTTGGAATCACTGAGAACAAAAACTGCCATTTTCCCAAAGCCCTGCAAGCTAACACTGGACAACTTCATATAAATTTCAGAGAAAGCACCACAAGAGCTCATGTTTACACAATCTTTATTACTATGTGGGCCATTCAGAAAGTTCAGCAGAATACCTGATGATATTCCCAGAGACATTCAAACTACAAACCAGGACGATCTGTCAGGTTGCCACTATCTGCCCTCACTCTATCTAAAGATGCTTTGAGCCCAACATCTAGAAACTTTTTCAACTGATTGCCCTCTGGACTCAAAAACTAAGTTTATAATTTGTTTTAACCATTAACCTTTGCTTTTCTTTTGTTTCACATGATGACGTTAAGAAACATCCAAACCTGTAGAGAATTTTTATGAGTTTACTTGAGCCAAACTGACAATAATTGCTGGGAAGCAAAATCTCAACGAATTGAAAAATGCTCTGGAGAATGGCAGTTTCGCAGCTTGTTTTATACATTAGAATCAAAAGAAGAGACATGAGGATTACATGAAATCCATTGATGGTAGATTAAGGGGGTGAGAGAAACCACGTGGAGAAATTTTTGAGATTGGATAAAAAGAAATAGAAAAATGCATACTTCTTTTACATTGGTGGGTACAGGATAGTTAATATTTACAGCACAGAGATGGTATGAGGGTGGGGGAAACAAGACAACAATGAGGACTACTGTGCTCTGGTGACCCGTGGTTGTGCCCTGACATTTCAAAGGTATGTTATCTAAGATGCAAAAAGACAACAGATAGGTTCATTTAAGGTAAAGATTGGCCTTTGTCAAGTAAGCCACAGACCTAGGACGTGACTACCTTCCCTGACTTACTCTTAGGAATTTTAATATTCAGACAATCCTATGTGGTTCTTTTCAGTCTCTGAGTTTGTAAGGCCCACCATGCAGGCCTCCCCTAAGCTTGTCAGGTTTAGTATGTGGCTCTTTTGTGGTCCATACATAGAAATGCCTCTTATTAAATACTTAATCACTTGCACCATATAAGCCTAACTTTGGGAGCCAGCCTGCATCACCACCTCCTGAAATGAGACACAGCTCTTTGACTTATTCTCAGGCCCAGGAGACTGGTTCATGAGATATGGAGCAATGTATCGACTCAGCTTCTGCACTGCGAAACTTCTTGAGAAAGTGTTTCAAAGGTGGGAATGAAGGGTAGAAGTATATGCCAACCCAAAATTTGCCTCTTGGCATAAGGATTATTTTGAGCTGATTAATTTCGAGAGGCTGTAGACACTGGAGGATTTCTGAAAACAGAATAGATTTTACTCCACTGTAAGAAATATACCTTTATAAGGGAAATACCCATTTGTAAGGGTGTTAGACTCTGTAGCTAGCAGAGGATGACTCAATCACAAGAAACTCAGTGGAAAAGGTACTGACTTAAATTTGCATAACAAGCTCCTTATTTACTATGCTTTTCCTGGTAACCTCTCTTACCTGGCCTCCCCACTCCCCAACATCTTTGTCTTTAGCAGAAGATAGGATTTAAGGTGTTGGCTTGGGCCATTTCAGGTACTTTTACTCAGTTTTCCTGTGTATCTCCCATATTCACAGGAGGTATACATGCTATTAAATTTGTTTTTTTCTCCTGTTAATCTGTTGTTGGGAGCCAAAACTAAGAACAAAGAATCTTGTGACTAGGCGAGGCCTTATCTGCATCCTGCATCTTGTTAGCCCCCTAGCAGTCAGCTCAGCCCAGAGTTACAGTTCCCTCCTTCACTCCCACTCCCTCTAACCCTTACCACTCCTCACCCCACCAGCTAAGAACCAATGCGCCTGTGACAGATACTCTCCCACCCAGCTAGCCCTGCCCCCCTTTGTTAGCCCTGTATAAATACTCTTGCTGCTGAATAAAATTTTGAGGCTTGATCAGAACACTGTCTTGCCTCCATTCTTTTCTCCTGCCCATGTTTTCTTCAAGGTACGGTCCTCCTCGGGTTCTACGCAATAACTAGGTCCTGCGGGTCGGGACAATCTGTCTTTTATTACAGGGGGTATTAGCCACGAACCTATAAGGGTAAAGGGAAAATGATTCTTCTACAGTTTCATGTGTATTCTTCCAGTGTTTTTGTACACAGATACAAACTACAAGCAAATATATATTTGTATCTGATGGGAGATTGTTACACAAAAGGTAACATACTGAACAGAGGCATGTGTGTCATTGTTCATTGCAGCATTGTTCACAACAGCCAAAAGGTGAAAACAATCCAAATGTCCATCAACTAATGATAAACAAAATGTATATCCATATAATGGATTATTCAGCTACACAAATGAAGTTCTGATACGTGCTACAGTATGGATCAACCTTGAAAACATTATGCAAACTGAAATAAGCCAGACACAAAAATTCAAATATTGTATGACTCCACTTATGAGGTAGCTAGAACAAGCAAATTCATAGAGACAAAAAGTAGAATAGAGGTTACCAGGGGCTGGGAGGAGGAAGAACGAAGAGTTATTGTTTGATGATTACAGAGTTTCTGTTTGGGGTGATGAAAAAGTTTGGAAATACATAGTGGTGATTGTTGCACAACCCTGTGAAAGCAATTAATGCCACTGAATTGTACTCTTAAAACAGTTAAAATGGCAAGTTTTATGTTTATATGTATATATGTATATATGTATATATATATATCACGGTTTAAAAAAATACTGTAATATACTAAAAACAATTGAATTGTACACTCTAAATGGGTAACTTGCATGACATGTGAATTACATTTCAATAAAGTTGTTTTTAAAAAAATAGAGAACTTCCAAATCAGGACATAGACCACTTCTTTGTTATTATTTATTTATTTTAGCTACTATGGTTTACTAAGCAGTCCTCTAATGCTGGACACTTGTTTTTTTTCTCAGTCTTTTGCTATTCCAGACAGTACTACAGTTAAAAACTTTGTACATTCATGTAAGGTATCACATGACTATACCAAGTCTATTGTCATACTTGTGCATTTTAGTTAATTTGTTAAGTGAGAATTACTTTGTCCAATTATTATGACTGGGGTTAAGAGATTTTCGTGAGCTTAAGAGGCATTTGTATTTCTTTTTTCTGTGAATTGCCTACCTAATGTCTGGTGATGTTCTGCTGGGGTGGTTAGTCCTTTTAAATCTATCTATTTTTAAAATTTATTTTTCAGTTACAGTTGACATGCAATATTATATTAGTTTCAGGTGTAAAACACAGTGATTAGACATTTATATACCTTACAAAGTGATCAGCTTAATAAGTTTGTATTCACCCGACACCATACGGTTATTATAATACCATTCACTATATTCCCTATGCTGCACTTTACATCCTCATGACCATTTTGTAACTGGAAATTTGTACTTCTACGGCAGGCTGACCATGTCTGACCATTTCCTGATTGAACGAGTTAGTTCCTGACTGCACTCCCACTCCCTTCCCCAGGACTCTCCAGCTGACACAGCAGTCTGAAAACCTGCTTAAATGATTAAGCCAGTTTCCTTATAGTTTGGCAACCAATCCATGTTCTCCTTATGTTCTCCTTCCTTATGTGGAATATCTATAGCTGTGTAGGAATGTGGAAGTACAAGGTTGTATAAAACTGCCTGCCATGTTACAATCGGGGCTCAGCCTTTGGATAAGAATCCGCTGAGGCGATGCCAGCATCAATAAATGTTGCTTCCAGCTTATTGCCTCGGTGTCCCGTCTCTCTGTTTGAGAATCCCGCAACATTTCTCAAGGCTCGTCCGGGATCCAGAGACAGTGGTTTTTCACCTCCCTTGTCTTCTGGCCCCTGGGATGCTGGGAGAAGCGGACTTCACCCGGCGAGCCAGTGGACTTATTGTCTGTAGAGGAAGATGACTCTTCTAGCAGATCTGGGCTGTGCCTCTGAGAGCACAACAGAACCTGGAGAGGAGCAGGAACCAGCCCAGGAGCACCGCCTAACTGAGTGGTAAGGATCCGGGTCCCAGGACAGCCTCTCCGCTAGAGGATAGAAGGGGAGTCTGATCAACTCTCGAGGTCACCCGAGTACTCTACATTTGTTAGAGGAAACCATGACCTCTCAGGTATATAGGGAGGAGGGTGGAGTGTTTGGTGTGCGATTGTGTGTGACTGAGACGTGGCTTGCTACGAAGCAAGAGTCGAGCCCCTATCTGTGGTTCTGTGGTGAACATCATACTGCTTAGGGTAGTGTCACTGGATCTTCATGAGGAGTCTACTCCAGTGACCTGAGTAGGGGGTTTATACCGACCCAATTGCTAAGAGGTGCCTGAAAGATCCTCGCGAGGGCAATGACCATAGACGGGAGAAGCGAATCTCTGAGTGTATGTGTGTCACCAACCACGGGTGGAAGGATGGGTGGACAACAGAGTAAACAGAAACCTTTAGGTTGTATGCTTAAGAATATCAAAAAGGGTTATTCAGGAGATTATGGAGTTAAACTCACCCCACAGAAACTCCATGCCTTTTGTGAGATTGACTGGCCCTCTTTTGGCATTGGGTGGCCAGCAGAGGGGGCTCTCAATAGGGAAGTAATTGCAAAGATCTCTCAAGTCAATACCGGTCAACCTGGCTACCCAGACCAATTCCCTTATATTGATTCTTGGGAGGCAATAGTTTGTACCCAACCCCCTTGGTTGAGAGGCTGCCTAGAGGAGAATTGTAAGGTCCATCTAGCCCATGCCTTGGCATCCGCCCAAGACCAGTTGAAGGAAAAGAAGCCTATGTTGCCAGCACTAGGCCAGACCAGGCTCTATTCTGCTAGGCCCCCAGGGGCCTATGGTCCAAATGATAGTCGGGGGGCCGACCTATTGACTTTATGGTTGACACCAGAGCTGAACACTCAGTTATAACTTGGCCCGTGGGTTCCCTTTCTCAAAGACAAGCTACCATTATGGGAACAACTGGGAGATGAGTCCATTGCCCCTTCCTGCAGCCCCACCAGTGAAATCTAGGAGGATGAGAAGTTGTCCACGAATTCCTATATCTGCCCAACTGCCCTGTGGCATTGATGGGATGAGACCTTTTAGGATAACTATAGGCTCAGATTACCTTTGACTCATGTGGCCAAGCAGCCCTAACCTCAGAGGGCCCAGAAGCAAGGATTAGGTCACTCACGGTTCCCCAAAGAGAAGAGTGGCGCCTCTATGGTCTCATAGGAGGGTTCCAACAGGGACTCGAGCTCCCATTCAAAGTGCCTGGAGTGTGGGCTGAAGGCAACCCTCCAGGACTGGCCCAACACATTCCTCCAGTGGTGGTAGAGTTAAAACCAGGAGCTGAGCCAGCCCACCCAAAACAGCATTTCATCCCCCATAAGGCACAAGTGGGGATCCAAAAACATTTAGAGAGGTTTCTGAAGTATAGAATTCTCCTTCCCTGCCAATCTTCCTGGAATACACCTCTCCTGCCAGTTCAGAAACCAGGGACCGATGAATACTGGTCAGTCCAAGATTTACAGACAGTCAGCCAGGCAACTGTCACCCTGTACCCTGTCATCCTCAACCCATATACCCTCCTAGGCCTCATCCCCACTGAGACAGCATATTTCACTTGTCTGGACCTCAAGGATGTCTTCTTCTGCATTCACCTTGCTCCTCAAAGTCAGTCAATCTTTGCCTTCCAATGGAAAAGCCCTGAAGCAGAGACAAGGGCCAGTTGACATGGACATGGCTGCCTCAGGGGTTCAAGAGCTCCCCGACCATCTTTGGGACAGCTCTAGCCTTGGATTGAAAGGTCTTCCTGGCAGACCAACACAGCTGTATGTTACTCCAATATGTAAATGACCTCTTAGCAGGAAAGACCTATGAGGAATGCATGGTAGGAACGCATCTACTCCTCAATCTCCTCTGGGAAACAGGTTACAAGGTTTCTAAAAGGAAAGCTCAAATCTGTCAAGAAAGAGTCAAATACCTCAGCTTCCACCTGTTGCAGAGAAATGCCAACTCGGCCCAGAAAGGAAACAAACAGTCTGCTTACTTCCTGTCCCTACCACCCAGTGACAAGTCTGCAAATTCCTCAGCAGCTGGCTTTTGCAGAATGTAGATACCTAATATCTCCATCCTGGCCAAATCCCTCTATGAAGCCACAAAGGGAGGAGAATGGGAGCCCCTGCCCTGGGAATCTACACAACAGAAGGCCTTTGAAGAAATTAAATGGGCACTCACTAACGCCCCTGGACTAGGACTCCCAGACCTAACCAAATCTTTCTTTCTGTACGTACATGAGCGCACGGGTGTTGCAGTAGGGGTCTTAACCCAACTGCTAGGATCTTGGCACTGTCCCGTGGCTTATCTCTCCAAACAGCTTGACTCTGTCGCCCAGGGCTGGCCACCCTGCTTGTGAGCACTCGCAGCCACAGCCTTCCTTGTGTCAGAGGCCGACAAACTGACTATGGGCAAGAACTGACAGTCAAGTACCACATTCAATAATAACATTACTGGAATATAGTAATATTATTTAGAATATTAGTTAGAATATTGGCTAACTAATGCCCAGATGGTCAGATATCAAGGAATGCTGTGCGAGAATCCACGCATCTGCCTAGAGGTAGTATGAACCTTGAACCCAGCCACCTTGCTACCCGTTGGGCCTGGCCAGCCAGACCATGATTGCATTGAAGTTATGGATGGAGTGTTTTCCAGCTGACCCAACTTGATAGATTAGCCCCTCAAGGACCCTAATTTAGAATATTACACTGATGATAGCCGCTTTTTAAGGGAAGGAGAATGCCTTGCAGGATATGCTGTGGCGACCCTACATTCCACCATTGAGACAAAATCTCTGCCTAGGGGAACCTCAGCACAGAAGGAAGAGCCCATTGCCTTGACCCTCACCCTTCAGTTGGCAGCAGGAGTGTGTGCTAACATATACAGTGACTCTAAGTATGCCTTTACCATCCTCCATGTACACAGAGCCCTGTACAAAGAGAAGGGTCTAATCAATTCTGGGGGAAAAGACATAAAATATGGAAAGGAAATCCTAGGACTCTTAGGTGCTGTGTGGGCCTCCAAGAAAGTAGCAGTCATGCACTGTAGAGAACATCAAAAAGGGGATGCCATAATGGCCCGGGGCAACCGCAGGGCAGACCATGTTGCCGAACTGGCTGTGGCCAAGGAGATGGCCAGCCCTATAGCTCTAACTGCTTCCTTGTTTCCCAGTCCCTTAGCTAAATGGGACCCCAAGTACTCGCCTCAAGAAGAAGCCTGGTTTAAGACTGAAGAGGGGAGCCTCCTCCCCAGTGGATAGTGGAAGTTCAAGGATAGGTGAAATGCAGTTCCTGGGAACCTAGCCTCAGTCTTTGTCAAGCAGTTTCACCAAAGGACTCACTTTGGTCTAACTGCCCTAGAAACCACTCTGGGCTGGTACTTCTATATCCCCCAGCTCTCTAGCATCTCCCGAGCGGTGTCTTAACAGTGCGAAGTCTGTGCCTGCAACAATCCTAAGCAAGAGTTATGTGCCCTACCGGGGGTCCAAAGTGTCAGTGGCACCCCCTTCGAGGAACTCGAAGTAGACTTCACTGAAATGCCTCAATTATGGGGCCTCAAGTATCTCTTGGTCTTTGTATGCACCTCTTCCGATTGGATAGAGGCTTCTCCCACCTGGACTGAGAAGGCCCAAGATGTAGCTAGACTGCTCTTCTGAGAAACTGTTGCATGATTTGGCCTACCAATTACCATTGGCTCAGATAATGGGCCAGCTTTTGTAGCAGAAATAGTTCAGCTACTAGCCAAGAATTTAGATATTAAATGGAAATTGCATACCGCCTATCGACCACAGAGTTCGGGATAGGTGAAATGCATGAACAGGACCCTTAAGACTCAATTGGAAAAAACTATCTTAAGAGACACATTTACATTGGGACAAAGTCCTCCCCAAGGCACTATTAAGAATCAGGTTGGCCCCAACAAAGAAGAATGGGTTCTTCCCCTACGAGATCCTGTATGGGTGGCCACCACCCCTCATCAAAGGACTACAAGATGACCTCAAGGAAATAAGTGAATTGACTCTGAGAGGACAGCTTCAGGCCCTAGGGACCATCTTCCAGACTCAACCAATGGGCTAGGGAAAGGCTCCCTGTCAGTTTAACCATTGAAGTTCATTCCTTTAAGCCAGAAGACTCTGTCTGGGTGAACGAATGGAACATTCAGCCCCTAAAACCCCTGTGGACAAGTCCCTTTACTGTCATTTTGTCTACTCCCACTGCAGTTAAGGATGCTGAAATAACGCCCTGGATACATCACAGCAGACTTAAACCCACAGCTGCAGAGTGGGAATGTATTCCAGACTCTTCTGAGCCCCTCAAGGCAACCCTCTGGAAGAGAACACTGGCTGCGCCGACAGACCAAGGGTAAGATGTTGACCCCGCTTTGGTCACACCGGAGGCTGACCAATCTACGCACGGAAGAAGCCTGAGGACAACGTCTCATCAAGATGGGACCCTAATAACCTCTTTAGAGGCTGGTTCTCCACTTTCGCTGGCTTTAAGACCTTAGTTGGGATAGTACTACTTCTCCTTGAGGCCTGCCTCATCCTCCCATGCCTATTGCCTCTTGTTTTCTGGTCAACCACCTCCTCCATAGAGGCTATAGTAGAAAAAAAAAACTGCAGCAAAAGTCCTTATGCTATGGAGGTACCAGCCTCTAAACCAAAAATTAGCAGAAGGAGATGATACTCTCTGACCCAGTCCTAGGTCTGAGCATGAAAGGGGAGAATGTGGCAGGCTGACCCTGCCTGACCATTTCTTGCTCTAACGAGTTAGTTCCTGACTGCACCCCACTCCCAACCCCCGCCCCAGGACTCTCCAGCTGATGGGGCAGTCCAAAAAATTGTTTAAACGATTAAGCTGGTTTCCTTATAGTTTGGCAGCTAATCAATGTTCTCTTTGTGTTCTTCTTCCTTATATGGAATATCTATAGCTGTGTAGTAATGCGGAAGTACAAAATGGTATAAAACTGCCCACCATGTTACAATCGGGGCTCAGCCTTTGGATAAGAATCTGCTGAGGCAGTGCTGTCATCAATAAGCGCTGCTTCCTGTTTGTAGCCTCGGTGTCTCGTCTCTCTGTCCAGAATCCTGCAACATTTCTTAACCCCTTTTATCTTTTTAAGGAGCTTTTATATATTAGGGAGGTTAGTCCTTTACCTTCAACTAGAATTGTAAATGTTACTCTCAGTTTGTAATTTGTCTTTTAACTTTGATTTTTATGCTTGTTTTAATTTTTATGTAGTCAAATTTATCAATTTTGTGAGTCTTTTATAAAAGGCCATCCCTGCTGCAAAGTTATAAAGGGATTTGCCCGTGTTTTCTTCAATTGTTTTTATTATTTCAATTTCTACCTCTAGATATGAGTCATTTGGAGTTTATTTTGGTACATGTTGTAAGGCATGGATCCAACTGTATCTTTTTTCAAATGTCAGCTATCAGCCTTAATTCTGACAACAGTTTTAATAAAGTCTATATCTACTTTGTGGCTGCCTAACCCTGCCTGGCCATTTCCTGCTCAAGTAAGTTCATTCCTGACTGCCCTCTCCTCCACCTCAAGGACTCTCCAGCTCACATCTGTTGTTTTCATGGCTTGTCAATCAATTAATGTTCCTCCTTATCTCTGTAGCTGTGTAGGAATAACAAGACTATAAAACTGCCTGTTATGTCACAATCGGGGATCAGCCTTTGGATAGGAATCCGCTGAGCCAGTGCTAGCATCAGTAAGTGTTGCTTCCTGCTTATAGCTCGGTGTCCCATCTCTCTCCGTTCGAGAATTCTACAACTTGATCTGAGATTCTACCCTTATTATGTACTCTGGTATATATTGTTTTATTTATCTACCCTTATTGTGTACTCTGGTATATATTGTTTTATTTCTGGACTTTCTATTATGGTCCCTTTGTCAGTCTGTTCATACATCAGTATCACAGTTTTAATTAGTAACTTTTTAATAAGTTATATTTCATATGTGATCAGGCATTCCTCTTTCATTGCTTTTCCTTTTTAGAGGTATCCTGGCTATCTTTGCTTATTTTTCCATCCTGCACTCTTCTGCCAATACTTTATAAACCGTTTAGTTCAGCCTAACATGGAGATAAATACCAAAGGGCCAGAATCAAGTCTGCAATGTAATCCATTCCAATTTATCAAGTCTTTATGCATTTTAAGCAGAAATTGAATACATCATTTGCTATGAAACTGTAAATACAATTTGGTATATAATTTTTTTCCACTTAAGCACTTTCCTATTATTATAGTCTTTTCAAACATAACATTCCATAATTTCTATACCTATTCATCTATTACTGGACACTTTCCATTTTCTCCTATTGTTTCTATTCCTTTTCATTGTGAAAAAGAAAACAAAACAACCCTGTAATGAATTTATACCTGTTTACACTCCAACAAGCTAGTGTATTGCAGTATCAACTTTACCACACTTTGCTCATCAGCAACTGATTATCTCAGTCCTTTGAAAGGTCTCTTAAAGCATTTTAAGTCATGCAAATGTGGAGTGAGTGGGTTCCATTGTGTTGTGACTAGGGTGAAACAATACCATTTAGAAAATACATTTTGTACAAGTTTTCTCCCTCTTGAAATGCTGGTGTGGTCTGCTGAGGAGTAGATTTATTTGTATAATGGCCTAGGTGTCTTGTGGAAGTTAATGATTACTAGCTGCCCTCCAAAAAACAATTCTGAGGATTTGAATTATGAACATTTACAGGTGTTAATGAAGGTGGAACTGATCAAGGCCCAGTGGCTTAAACAAACAGCAAGAGTCTTGAAGTAAGTTATCAGATATGTTAAGAGAAATGGAAATAATGGGTTAGCTTTGGCACTGAGCAGGAAGAAGAGGTAAAGCTCCTCAATTGTAGAGGTTGAGAAGCTTGAGGAGAGAGAGCTGCAAAGCTCTTTAATTTAGTCTGGCACAGGAAGACTGCTTGACCTACAAATACCATTTGTGTGGCTTTCACGGCTGTCCTAGGGGCTAAAGTTCTTCCTTCTGTGCCTGTAACCTTAACCCGCAACTCCAGACCTTTGCTGACAGCACAGTCCTCTTCATTTGGGTTTAGATCCAAGGCTGGACCAGTCTGAATGGGACTTCTCTTACTCAAACTTCTGGTAAGTTAATCGGAATCCCAAGCTACATTGAGTGGGCAGGGGCTGAGGAATTATATTAGTCTGCTAGGGCTTCCACGACAAAATACCACAGACTGGATGGTATAAACAATAGAAATTTATTTTGTCAGTTCTAGAGGCTGCAAGTCCAAGATAAAGATGCTGTCAATGTTGATTTCTGGTGAGAGCTCTCTTCCTGCCTGTAGATTGATCTATCCCTGACAGTACCTAGCACATTGCCTAGCCCTTTGTAAGTCTCAATGAATATTTGGTGAGTTAAAAGACTGAATAAATACAAGCTAACCTTTAATGAATATTCATTATGGGCCATGCATTAAGTCCTTTACATAGTTAATTTTATTACCTTATTTTCAATTAATTTTTCTAATTTTTTAGAGGAGGAACCCAAAGTTCAAAAAGGTTAAAACCCTTTCCAAAGCAAAGCTAGGAAAGACAGAGGTGGAATTTGATCCTAAATCTGGATAATCCCAAAACTCATACAAATGCTTAATGTGTTGTAGCCGCCAGCCCCTGAAAGACACACGGACCACCAGAAATCAGAGAGTTATAGGAAACACGCTCGTTATTCAGCCAGCTGGGTCTGCCAGGGGGAACGCAGACCCCAAATTAAGCAGCCCCGAAATGTAGAGGTACAGGGTTTTTAAGCCCTAAATCCCATTCCTCATTCTGTCTTAAACACAAAGGTCTATTTTTCTTCTATTCACTACCTGTCAACCCACAGGTCAGGTGTGCAAGCGGGGGTACAGAAGCAGAAAGCTTATTGTTAGAATGTTATGTTCCCATGGGTGATAGCCTATGTTCCCATGGGCGATAGCCAAGCAGTAATTCTCCAGACAGCACAAATGAAAATGCTAAACTATCTGCTTCAAATTCAACACAAGAATCATAAAGAAGGGAGGGAGGTCTATGGGGGAAATAGAGAAAAATTATGCAGAAAATACTTTTCAAATGTGTCTTAAATTATGTCTGAGTGTTGCCTGGCAGAAAAGGGAGCCATTGCTTTTAGAGAGAAAAAGAACATTAACCAATCATGAAAAATATTGGAAAAAGGAATGTGTATTCAGAAAACTTAACAAGTTCAGTGGGTGTATAAAAGAAGGAAACTTGGAACAAGCTGTAGTAGGGGGCCAAAAGTAACTTGGGTCCAAAATGTAAAGGGTTCTGTATGTGGGAGGTCAGCAAACTATGACCTTAGGCCAGATTTGCCCCACATATTGTTTTTGTAGTCTGTGAGCAGAGAATGATTCTTATAAAGAATTGTTAAAAACAAACAAAAAACCCCAACCAGCTGTGACAAAGACTATACATGACTAGCAAAACCTAAAATATTTACAATCTGGCTCTTTTCAGAAAAAGTTTGCCCATCCTTGCAGTATGGCTTGAGAGGTTTAGACTTTATCTTGTAATGGGCAATTGTTGCAATTATTTAAGTAGAGAAAGGATATACAGGTGACTGTTGAATAATGTGGAGGTTAGGGATGCTGGACCCACGTAGTCGAAAATCTGGGGATAACTTTTGACTCCCCCAAAACTTAACTACTTACTCAGTGTACAGTTGACTGGAAGTCCTACTTATAACATAGTTGATTAACACATATTTTGTAGTTATATGTATTATATAAGGCATTCTTACAAGAAAGTATTTAAAAAAATTCAACCTACTAAATTTGCAGATCTAATTGTCTTTATTAAGTGATTTATGAATTGGGAAGCATTTCATCTAGCAACTAGAAAGTCACTCTGAGGGGTTGTACAAAATGGAAGCTTTCTTATAGGAAGCAGGGTGGGGCAAGGGAGCTATTAACAAATGAAAAGAAAAGATTATTTTGTGGAGGGGGACACATTTCTTTGGGGGAAGAGAACTAGAAGAGTTTTTATTGTGCAGATTGCCTCTTCTTTCTATGGTGAGAAAGGTGGGTTGGAGAGGCTCCAATTGACAGATTACTTTAGTAGTGCTTGACCAGAAAATTCCAGACTGGGTGATTAAGATTATGTTTCTGGGAGAGGTTGAAACTGCAATTAAAAAACAAAAAAGTCTACGGCCATGCTACCCTGAACAAGACTGATCCCGTCTGATCTCAGAAGCTAAGCAGGGTCGGGCCTAGTTAGTACTTGGATGGGAGACCACTTAGGAAGACCAGGTGCTGTAGGCATAAAAAATAAAAAAATTAGGGATTATAAACTGACAAGGTCCTTGGAATCTGCGAGGTCAACCAAGGGTTGCCTCGCCTGAAAAAAATGAAAGGAAGGAAGGAAGGAAGGAAGGAAGGAAGGAAGGAAGGAAGGAAGGAAGAAACTTCAGTTAGATCAGGTATTAAATCTAGGTTCGCTATCACGGGCTTTTAGGACAAGTTGTGCTGTTTTGGGCCTGTGGTTTTTCTCTTAAAAGTAAGCTAGAGAAAATAAAATGTTATTAAGAAAATCATGAGGAAGAGAAAATATATTTACAGTATTTATCGGAAAAAATCAGCGTATAAGTGGACCTGTGCAGTTCAAACCTGTGTTGTTCAAGGGTCAACTGCAGTCAGGTTTTAGTAGGGAAGATCTAGTGACAGAATAGATTGGGTTGGGGTGGGACTGGGAGAAGCAAGAGAATGTAGAAAGAAGCCAATTGAGAGGCCATTGCAATAATTTAAAGGATAGCCTTGAGAATGCAAGCCACAGCCTAGGTGGTGCAAGTACATGATAAATGACTGTTTAACTGTGGGAGAAAAGGGAAGGGAAAAAGAAGTGACTGAATTTGTTGTTGTTTCTTTAAGTAGCTTCAAGGATAATGTAGAGTTGGTTTAAACTTGTTGAATTTGTAGGTCATTCAAGTGCAGATATCTAGTAGGGAGTGACGGTTTAGCCAATGGGGGAGATTAGGCTGCCCAGGACGTGCGAAATGCTCTTCTGTTTGTTGTTTTGTCTGCCTTTTGTTTTTCTCAATTCTGTCTAAATTGTTTTTAACAAATGAGGTTTCCAAAGACAATGAAGAAAGGTGGAGATTTTTAAGGGTGGAAAATTTTCAAGTGAACCAACTAGCTAAATCAGCTATAGGGAAGAAATATCTTTAGATACCAGAAGTTGTCCTACTTGCTTGGGTGTGGTTTACGAGGTGTATTGTATAAGATATGAAGATGGCCAATGTCTGCTTCTGTGATCCACTTACTTGTTAACCAGGGTGTGGTACTAGGTGATGTATTGTGCTAATGGCCAACTTCTGCTTCTGTAATATGCTTGCTTGTTCTAGGCTTTATAACTGCCTCACTGTCAAACCCCGGGGCTAATCTCCTCTAACCCTGCGTGGTAGAGAGTCAGTCGCTGGCCGGCTAATAAAGGCTCATAATTAATCTCAATTGGCTCCGTGGGTCTTAGAGTCGTTCGTGCCATAACAGAGATCAGAAAGGAATAGTTTTATTACAGCTTCATTATGAAATAAATAGAAAATGTTCTCTATTTCAAATAAGTTACTCATAAACTTTTGGAACACTACCCATTGAAAAGTTGGAGACTACACAAATTATGTTTTGGTACAAATGTAGATAAATGTGTTCACAATGAAAATGTTTATTAGTGCTGACTGGAAAAAAAATACACTATTTAAGATGGGAATTTATAAAATATCATCCACTTGAACCCACCAGGAGGATCATAGAGCCTTTTAATGTTTGTGTATACAATTTACACAATAAACCATTTATCATTGAGCCGACAAAATGATAGCCTTTTTTCTACTGGTTAAGAAAAAATTCACATTTAGAAAAACATTATACAACCAACTTCTTTAAGGTAATGGCAAGGGTATATTACTGTAAGAAGGAAGGGAAGAGCATTAAAAAGTTCCTTCTCAGCCCTCAAGGCCTTCAGAGAAATGAGTGCCTTTTAATTCATTTTTAGATTGACAACTGAAGCTTGTTGTCTTCAATTCAACATCAACAGGAATTCCCAATTTGGTGTGCAGTGAGGGAAGAGACTTTATTCAGTGAAAACAGCTCAGTTGTGAAATAGCTCAACTGTGTAATAGCACAGTGTGAGATAACTCAATCTCATGGAACCACATGGTTGTGGAACAGCATGGCTGTGAGGTAGCACTGGTGAGGCAGTCTGGGTGAGGAGACCTTGGTGTTATAGCTCAGGTGTTGCAGCTCATCTTGGTGTTGTTGCAGCTCCAGCCAAGGAAATACAATCTTTGATGGAACCTGAAAGTGACCTCCAGTGAGAGAGACGAGAAGCTGGCTTATTTAGAGACCGGGCCTTTCCCTGGTTTCTGATTAGTTCGTGTCTATGCAAATGAGGACGCCAAATCCTCACTGTTTGCTTGGTCCAAATTGCGCTGACCAGATTGATTGAAGTGGAGCTGCTCTGATTGGTTAGCGAATATGCAAATGAGGATATAGCTACCAGCCCCAGTTGACTAGGGCATCTCTTCAGCCCATTGGCTGATTTACCAGTCTAGGAGTTCCTTTATAAGGGTCTGCTCACATAGCAGGAATACAGTACAGGAGGCAGGTATTTCAGGGCAGCTTTTCTGTGAAATGCAGTGTGTATTAGGGATCTTTGTAAACAATGGCTGCTAGACTCTTGCTATGAATTTGAACCCAATTAACCATGAGGAGTCCTTTTGGGCATGTACATTCTTTTAAAGGTCAATAGGATATAACTTAAATACAAAGGTCTATTCTTTGGCATCTTCAGGGCAGTGTTTTATTTACATTGTCTCCCTAATTTCTCCTTGACCATTTAATTATAAACAGTGACTTCT
The DNA here is from genome assembly GCF_000151845.1 of Pteropus vampyrus. Taxonomy (NCBI): domain Eukaryota; kingdom Metazoa; phylum Chordata; class Mammalia; order Chiroptera; family Pteropodidae; genus Pteropus; species Pteropus vampyrus. The sequence goes on along the minus strand of NW_011889168.1, from coordinate 1,335,068 downwards.
TTCTGTGGTTGGCAGATATTACTAGAAGTATATGAAAGTGTCATTTGCATGTCATTGGCCCAGTCAACCATACTTTTTGCTCTTTCAATTTGTAATTTGTCTTGTTTTCTCCTTTCTCTTCAATGGCTCATAATTTGCTATTTCTCTACTTGTAAGCATCTCATTAGGAGTGGGTGGGCAATGGGAAGGAAGGAGTGTATGAACTCAAATTTGTAACTTTTGGAAAAATATTTCAGTGAGGACATCTGAGGTTATGTCCCTTAAAGTTGTTTTATTTTTCGAAAAGTGAAATCTTATACAAAGTAACTGTCTTTGAATACTAACATCTCCAGCCAGTCTTAGAATTACATTTTGGGGGCCACAGGCTGAGGAACTTCAGAGAATCAACCCTTGCATTTAAAGCACCAGGATTTAAAAAGCTACATGTGATTTTCTAAGTCAATATTTTATGTAACGTAACCTGTATGAGAACTTGTTTTTCCATTAAAACGAACACTGAGAGGGCTATTTTAATTGTATAGCAAATGCAGGTACAATGCAAGTTCAAAACAAGTTTGGGGGCTGGTTTATGTGAACCTGAGTTAGCTGCTTAGTGATCACGGTTTTTCATTCTACAACATCTGTGGGGCTTTTAGAACTTGACCTCATTCTTTTGTCAGATTTAAATAAAATGATGCTTAAAAAATTATATCTTCTGGAATAACTCGAGTCAGGTCAGTTCCTGGGCTGTTCTCTACCTCCCTCGGGTTACTGGCAGGAAACGTGTGGAGAGGGAGTGAATAAAAAAGTTCCAATTCCCAGCAGCAGCACGTTAGAAAAATTTTCCACCCGTTGGTGAGCTTGCCTTCTTAGGACAGTGTGAACCGGGTTTCTCTTAATCTCTTTTTGAGAGCCTTTTTTCTCAAGGGTTTGAATTGCGGTAGTGTTCAAAATGCCATGCTAGTTTTCGCTTTATACCATCATGCGATGAACCCTCCGGCCCTAAGGCTCTTTAAACGCTAACAACAATTTAGGCTGTGGAAATTCTAGGGAGTTGGGGCGAGAAGCCAGGGTTGCGGAGGGCAACAAACTACAGCTCCCACAAGTCCTCGCGGGGAGGCTCACGACTTCTCTCCTCCCCCACCCCCTAGTCTTGCGCTTGCGCGGAAGACCCTGCGCTGAGAGAAGGGGGCGGGGACAGGATAACGCGCTCCGAGAAGGAGAAGGAGGAGGCAAAAAGAGACCATAGACTTCCACCTGGGCCTAGAGCGGCTCTTAAAGTAGTGGCGAGAGGCAGGGTGGGCGGGGACCACCCTCAATACAGGCCGCCGGAGGTATCATGGCGACCCGGAATCCCCCTCCCCAAGGTGAGCGGCCGGGGCCCAAAGTAGTATCTAAGACGCGGCTCACAGGTCTCGACCTTGCTCCCGGGGCGTCTCTTTCTTTCCCTGCCCCCCATGGCTCCTGGGGCTTTTTTTTTTTTTTGAGGCATCCTTTTTGAGCACCCCCTCGGATCTAGGCTCCCCTCCCCTCTGCGGAACGCAGGGGAAGTGCGACACCCGCTCATAGCCCAGCCCTTCTCGGGCCTTACCTTCATCTCTGGCCTTTCATTTTTATCTTCAAACATGTTTTTTAGTCTGAACTCCGAAGTGATTTCTTGCTGAACCCCTAACTGGTTCTATCAGAGGAGGATCTCCTCTTTCTCCCACTAAGAAAGAGGAGATCTGGCCCTGGCCCTACTGAGATTTGGGGGTGATCCTTCATGCTGTGAAACTGATCTGACCGTATTGAGATTTTTGGGGTAACCCCTCGCTGCTGTGTAACTGTGACCTGGCCCTGGCTCGGACTCCCCAGGCCGGCCTTGGGCCTTTGGAAAGGGAATGTTAGATCCTTTACTCTTGAGGCCCTAGTCTCAGGGATTATATGTAAGAAACTCAGTATTTTCATCTGGGTATTGTCAACTGTAGTCCAGAAGTAACAGTGAGTTGTATGTAGCAGATAAAAATTTTATAGTATATTTCTGACTTTCGGTTGACTCTAAGTTTATTTTTCCCATTTTGTATTTTGAAGAATATGAAAGTGATGACGAATCTTACGAAGTGTTGGATTTAACTGAGTATGCAAGAAGACACCACTGGTGGAATCGAGTATTTGGCCACAGTTCTGGACCTATGGTAGAAAAATACTCAGTAGCCACCCAGATTGTAATGGGTGGAGTGACTGGCTGGTGAGAACATCTTTTTCATCACATTTCATTGGGAGCCTGACTGCTGCCCTTTTGTGCATGGGACAGTTACTGTGCTCACTCAGTGGGTTTACACTGTTAATCCTAGATGAGTTCTACCTTGAGGCTTTTCTGTGTGATATGATTAGTATAATCTATACTCAGAGACTGTTGGGTTTTGGTGATCTCCCTCCCCTGTGCCCAACACTATTCCACTCTTCCTTCCTCATGCTTCCTTTGATTCTTTATGTATTTAACCCCTTCTCAAATTTAGCAAATGTAGTGGATCTGATTCAGTGGTAGTAAAGAGGAAGAAATAGATAAGAGTTAATTATATATTTTACTTGTTCACTGCTAACAACTGGAAAAACCCATGAGAACTCCCACAGTAGAACTTGTGTCCAGGATTGTCTGCACTGTAGAGAGCAGTGTAAAATTCTCAGTAAAAGTTATTGTGATACAGATGATTCTGTTGATTTTTGTGGGCTAGTTGGATTGTATACTTGAAGAGTTGTAGAACATTGAGCCTCTGTTGAAATTAAAGGGCCGATTGCTAACTAATAATATTGTGGGGTACATTAAATGGTTAATAAGCATTATTGTAACCTGTTAACATTTCAGACCACATGATTACATAATTGTTACTATAAATCTAATTGTTATTCTTAAAATAAAAGATAAGCCAAATAACAAGGGTCAGAAACAAGTTTGACCCTTTATTTTGAAAATGTTCATGACCATAGAGAATTTTTGAAGTTGGTATGGGTGCTTAACTTGTGCATAATCATTTTTTCTTAGATTCCAAGTTAAATTCATCTTATATTAATTTAAATATTTACATACTTAAACTTGATCAGTATAAAATTAATTTTTAAATTTGTATTTTACACACACTTTAGAACAATGGTGCACTCCTATGCCTTTTTGTAAATGCCATTTTATGGTAGAAATATTCATTGTGACGGGTCTTTGATGCAGAGGTGCAGTATTTATTCATGATGTGTGCCTATTAATGCTGTTTATGGAAAAAGCTTGCAATTAAAAGAGAGATGCTTGGTTAGGGATCTGGTTATTCAGGTGATTCCCCATAGGCCGATTGTACCTTGATCCCCATAATTCAGGGTCTAGTCTTCTGCTTAAATAAGCTCACAATTCGGTGCCATGGGTGATTAGTTAATGTGAGTCAGGGCCTAAATCCCCATCTTAAAAGAGACTAGAAAATAATTGAGCAATAGAATTAAATCATTCTGTGTTTTCTCCTTGTAAGTCAAACTCGACGAGAAGCCCCATAATTGGCAGAGCAGGGAAACTTAGGAAGTTCATTTTAGTGGCTCATGCCATCAAGCAAAGGACAGACATGCTTGTGGAGCACGCTCCCTGGGATATTGTGGAGACCTGGCTGCTGCTTACCTCCTCTGCTCTCTTTTCAGAGCCTTTGTTGCCGACTTCTCTGCTGAGGAACATGATCTTTATAGTAATACACATATTTGGATAATAGCCAGGTGTTGGCCTAGGAGCTGTGTTATAGAACTCATACTACACAAGTGATTTGCTGCAATGAGTTTAGATTCAGTGTGGTAAATTTTTGCAGTTTTCTTAAGGTATAAACAGATGTACTGTTGTGGCATACATTAAGAAAGAATGGTTAATAGACATTAACCTAGCTAGTTAACAATTCAGACCAATTCAGGACATGAGTGGGAGGCTGAGGCGATTATATTTAGTTATAGGTAGTTGTAGGTTTTTTTTTTTTTTTAACAATAAAACATGTTAGGATGGGTGGTTGCTAGGAGAGATGGAAGGTGTGAAGATTTGTTAGAGGATATGGAAGATTACTTAGTGTGGTCTGGGAACAAGGTAATGATGCCTTTGAGAGTGCAAAGAAGATGAGTCAAATGTTTTGAAGATAGAGTATATAGAATTGGTAATTAGTTGGACCCTGAAGGCGATGAAGAAGCAGAGTCTGAGATAAATATGAGGTGGCAAGTGTAGAGAATGGTACTATTACTTTCAAATTGGGAGGTTAGCAACAGTTGGTTTCGTTGGAAAGACGATGTTTGTTTTGGGGCATTTTGAATACTGGCATACCTCAAGAGATATTGTGGGTTCCATTCCAGACCACCACAATGAGAGTGGTAATCTTTTTGCTGGTGGAGGGTATTGCCTTCAATTTGTAAAAAATGCAACATCATGAAGTGCAGTAAAGTGAAGCGCAATAAAACAAGGTATGCTTGTATGTGGTTCTGAGTGCTGGAGGAGTTCCATCATGTGATTGGAAATGTAAATTTTCCATTTATGAAGGCATATTCGTTTCCTAGGACTGTTGTAACAAAGTACCACAACTAGGTGGCTTTAAACAAAAGAAGTTTATTCTCTCACAGATCTGGGAGCTAGAAGTCTGAAAGGTGTTGGCAGGGTTGGTTCTTCTTGGAGGCTCAAAGGTAGAATCTGTTCTATGCTTCTCATCTAGCTTCTAGTGGTTGCCAGCAATCTCTGGCTTTCGTTGGCTTGTAGACTTAGTCCAGTTTCTGTCGTGCCATCACATGGCCATCTTCTCTCTGTGTGTCTCTACGACATACTGGATTAAGTCATATTGGATTTAGGGCCCACCCTACTCCAGTATGGCCTCATCTTAAATTATATCTGCAGTAACCTTTTAAATAAAGTCACATTCTGAGGTTCTGGGAATGGCATGAATTTTGGCGGCCACTAACCCAGTACAGAAGGCTAGAGTTAGCAAGATTCTTTTGCACACAATGGATCTGGAATACTGAAGGGTATGAGCTCACTGAAGGAAAAGAATCACAAAAGGAGTATGGGGTGACATTCAGGATAGATGAGACAAAATGACTTTAATATAGAGATACATATAGATATAGGTAAGGAAGCCATGAGATGGAACTGCAGCTGGACCTTAAAGAGTAGAAAAGCTTTAGATAGTGTAGAGCTAGGTGGAAACCCCTAGAAACAGGGAGATTAATAGCTTGAGCAACAGTGATGACCTATTTGGAAACTAATTGGGTTGGAGCAGAAGGTTTGAGTAGCATGGGGGAGAGTTAGGTGTGTAGAACATCTTGACAATATTAAACAAAACAAATCCCTTTTAGTATGGGGAATTTCAACTTTAGAAATGTAGAAGAAAGTACAATGAATCCCTGAATATTCAATGTTCAGTTTCGGCAGCCAATCTTTATTTCCTGTAAATTTCCCTCCTTTTCTTTCCTTCCTAAAGCACACATCTCAGACAACTTAGATTGTGCACTTTTGAGTAGCTTATATAACTGACAGGGATTAACACTGGGGATTTCTGAGCAGGTAAGGGACATGAGTAGAGGTGGGAAGATGTTAAGATTCTATTAGGAAAGTAATGAAAAGTAGAAGACAGTTGAGTACATTATTGATCTCATCTTTTCTTATTTCTTTCACTAAAGGTGTGCAGGATTTTTGTTTCAGAAAGTTGGAAAACTTGCAGCAACTGCAGTGGGTGGTGGCTTTCTTCTACTGCAGGTATGTCAAAACTTTAGTTCCTTCTTTGGGTGGTGAGCACACAATGCACTATACAGATGATGTATTACAGAATTGTATACTTGAAACCTGTATAGTTTTATTAACCGATGTCATCCCAATAAATTTAATAAAAGTAAAAAAAAAAAAAAAAAGCTTTAGTTCCTTGCTTCTGCTTATATATGCAGTCCTTGGGAACTGAGAAAGTCAAGTTTTAGCCACTTCACCCCTGTCTATTTTAATAGAAGATGGAATTTTTCTTTTAGTCATCAGTTTATTATGGAAAAAATAAAATGAGTTTCAAAAGTTGGTATCTGTCATGAAAGACAATTTAAATACGTCTAAGTTTTTTAAGCATAATATGATCCCAGTTATTAAAAAGACAAACTTAAAATTTGAGGTACCTCATTTTTTTTATTACTTACCTAAATTTCCCTTGAAGCATCTCCTTAGCAAAGTAAACATTTCATCAATGATATAAACCTACTCATTCTGACCATTTTAAACATGCATTTAAAATTCACACACACAGTATATAAAATTCAAAAGGTCTCGTTTCCGTTTCCCGTTTCCTAGCCATCAGTTTTCTTTCCCAGAGGAAATTGCTGTTAGCAATTTCAAACATGTTTTTTAAAAGTAGGGAACCATAATAATATAGAAAGTGGAAAATTAGGTTTAAAAAATTATCCATAATCCTATTTCTGAGGTAGGTGGATTTGAAATTTTAGTTTCATTCATGTTCCTCTAAGATTTAAAAATGTTTTGCTGTTAGAGGTTGTTTATCAGGATGTTATCTGGCATTCATGTCTGTTTGCCACATATTTGTCCAAAAATATCGTTCCCTGAAATTGAAAATCTCTGAGAATGAATGTTAGCAACAATTTTAAAGATACAGAGAACTGTCAGTTGTACCAGATTTAAAAAATGATTGATGGTCATAGCAACCAAAATCTGACTTCAGCACCTAAGTCACCGATCATTTAATAACCAGTGCTGTTGCCTAAAGTCCAAAGGGACAGGATTTGTATGTGTTAAGCACAGATTTCGATTTGTTTATTAAACAACTCCTAAAAAAAGTTTTTTTTTTTCCTGTTGATGGCATTATTAGGGGTAATTGCTTATTACTTGTGGTAAGAGGTAAAAAGGAATATGGTTAATATCTAAATTTAGTCCTTTGGGTGAATATGCCAGCATTGGTATACAAGAGAATTTTATTTAAGCTGATTTTGACTTGGGTTTATATAGAATCAAGAATTAAGATATTTATAGACTTATCAAGAATTAAGATATTTAATTCTATAGCTGTTTGAAAACTCTGTTGTCATTTCTGTTTAGTGGAAAGGGGTACTGGACTGAAGCAGAGTTTCCTGAAACGTTCACAGAATACTGAAAATTATTTATTGCAATCCACTCTGCGTGTCAGTTTTTCAGAAATCCATTTCAGACCATGCAATATGTACTATTACAATCCACATTGCTACCTTCTACTTCTTTGGACCTAGTCCACATATTTTTTTGAAGTCACTAAGCAAAAGAACAGGGGACTTGTCTGCATCAAACCATTTTTTCCCACAAACATGACTAACATTGAAAACTCAGTAGAAGGAAGCAGAGGAAATAAGAGTAACAAATGGCTTTTAGGCTAATTGCTTCATATTTTTTTGGCCCACTTTCATATTTTTGTTATCTTTACTTATATTTAAAGATAAATATTAGTTTATTTAGACCTTAAAACTTTTCTAGTAACTCAATATTTAAGTGTTTTCCAGTAGGTATTTATCACACTGCCATCTTAAAATAGACAGTGGTATGTAAATCTTTTAAATTTATTTTTCTGGAGTTGTATATGCCCATGATTCAAAGAGTCAAACACATGTATAAGGCTTGTTACAGATTAGAGTAATATTCTGCCATTCTCACTACCTCCACCTATTTTTCCCTCCCCTTGAGGGAACCACTTTGAACTTTTGGCTGACTTGTAAGGTATTTATCTTTTTTTAAAAAACAAGTTAATTGGACATTTCTTGATATATCAGTTTGAGGTATTAACTGTTGATTTCCCAGTATGAATATGAGAATTTAGCTATCATTTATTAAACTTCTCTGTGCCACTCCCCTCCCCCTCCTTCCCGCCTCCCCAACACACACTTGATATTCCTCCTCACCCCACCCACCCACACATAATCTGAGTATCATTACCTGGAGTTCACTGAGCTGCTTGAATCTGTAAATTTATATCTTTAACCATGTTTGGGAAGGTTTTAGCCATTATTTCTTTAAATATTTGTTCCCTCCTTTCTCTCCTCTCCTTCCGAACATGACTCTGATCCACATACATGTTAGGCATTTTGATAATGTCCTGAAGCTTTGTTCATTTATTTTTTTCAATCTTTTTTATTCAGATTGTATAATTTCTAGTAATGTAGCTTCAAATTCACTGACTCTTTGTTGTCTACCTTCTGCCATTAAGTCTATCCAGTACATTTAGTTCAGATATTGTATATTCCAATTCTAGAATTTCCATTTGGTTCTTTTTAGATTTTTGTGTATTTCAGGTGAGATTTCTTTTTACTGCGTACAAGCATAGTTCTCTTTACCTCATTGAGCATAGTTATGATAGCTGTTTTAAAGTCCTGATAATTTGAATATCTGGGTCATCTCAAGGTGGGCATCTTTTCGTTTTCTTTTGAGAGTAGGCCATATTTTCTGTTTTATCAAGTCACTTTGGATTTTATCCTGGGCATCGGCAGTGTTATGTTGTAGAGACGCTGGATTGTTTTATTCCTCTGAAGTGTGTTGATGTTTTGATTTTAGCAGGCAGTTAACTTGGTTAGATTCAAATTGTAAACTCTTATTTTACCTGTGGTGGGTAGCAGCTCAAATCTCAGTTTCTTTCTTTTATCCTTAGCCAGAATGCTTGGTTCTGCCCCATGAATGTGTGGTTCATGATTTGGACAGAGTTTACATATAGAATTTGGGACTCCCCTTCTTTAGCTCTGTTTGTTTTGGCAGTTGTTATTGTCCTGGGCTCTGTCCTCTGGTTCTTCAGGCTGGAAAGATGGCATATTTTCTTTTGAAGTGTTATCCACCCTGCAACTGCATCCCGCCCTCAGGATAAAGCCAGAAAAATGGGCAACTCACCTTATATTGGTTACCCTACCTACAAATTGCAACTCCCCTTCAAAATCTGCTTGCTTTTGTTAAGTATTGAGCTCTTATATTTTAACCAGGGCTTATAGTTGCTACCTATGGAAGAGTCACTAGGGTTCATCATCATCTCCATGCCTGTGACCCAATTACTGTGTCAACTACTGCCTGGAAAAGCTTTCACTTGCCATTTGATCTAATCACCACTGTTTTGCTGAGGATAGAGTTTGAAGTGATAGTAGGTAAATAAATACAGGAAGAAATGTATTAAGTTCTTTTATGTAGTCATTCACAATGAAAATGGAGCCTATGATTTCCAACCTGTTTATATAAAATCAGCTGTTTTAATTATTTGAAGTATTTTCTGTGTGGTTAATAGTCAAAGTGATGCATTAAAAGATTATAAAGAAAGCCTAAGTTTGATAGAAGTGATACAAGGCCTAATTCTTTACTACTTATGTGATTCTTTATATTTTGATTTTATTGTTTGGAGGGACTAACTAACTGTACTGGCTTACACACATGCTATTGTGCCTGTTCAGATTTTTCAGTGTCTCAGTAGTACCATGAGACTTTTTCTTATGGTTAATAGGCATTTAGCTATAGTTTTATTAAAAGGATTTATGGCATGAAACTTATGTAGAGCATATTTCTTTTATATTCTACTTTCGAAAGCAATTACCAGAAATTAGTCTTAAGTAGAGTCAGATCTAGTGAAGAATCTTTATCAAGCTACTTTGGATTGCTTTAGTGACCTAATAACTGATCCACTTCTGATCTCTTGTAATTAAACATCTTTTTAATTAAAAGATGCTTTTTTATTAGCTGTATAATTTTGATAATCTGTCTTTTTTAGCTAATTACTAAATTCCAAAAGTTATGATAGAATTATAGTTGTTATAATATTTGAAATCTTTTCCCATCATACTATAATTTTTTAAAATTTTATTTTGTTAGTTTCAAGTATACAGTACATTGATTAGACATTTATATAGTTTATAAAATGATCCCTCTAATATACTATAATTTTTTTATTGGTGTTCATCACATCTAAGTAATTATTTATGCTTAATGTCTGTTTTCTATAATGGGCCTGAAGTTCTCTGAGGTTGGAGACTTATGCTCTTTTGTTCTTGGCTATAGCTTGGGGGCCTGGAACAGTGCTTGGTACACGGAGTAGGCACTCAGTATCTGTTAAGTAAATGAATTAGTAAATGAATTGTGATTTCTCACCTCTAAGCTTCATAGATTTCTCAAAATCTGAATGTTCATATATTCCTGGTTAATAGATTCGTTAACAACCTAGTTGGTTTAGAATTAACCATTTTTATTACATTTTTATAGATTGCTAGTCACAGTGGCTATGTGCAGATCGACTGGAAGAAAGTTGAAAAAGGTGTAAACAAAGCGAAAAGACAGATTAAGAAAGGAGCAAATAAAGCAGCACCTGAAATCAACAACATAATTGAAGAAGTAAGACAATGTACATTTTTGCCTCTTTTTTTTTTTTTTTTTTTTTGATGGGTCTTGCTTAGCAGAAAATGTGACTGGGGATTATCTTCTTTTAAAAAAATTGATGTTTTTGGTCATGTCCAGAGGGTTAAAATTTGGGATCAAGCTACCATTTAAATCTATAATTTTTTTTTGGTAGTAGTTAACGTAGTTTTCTCTCCCTTTCTTTCACCTACTTTTATCTGCATATAGCTGATAACGTTTATCCAGAATTTTTCCTCTGCTTTTACAAATGTGTATATGTGTAGACAAGGTATGGTAAAACTAAAACTACCTATCTTTTTCTTGAGGTGAAAGTTTTTAAACTGTATATTTTATAACTATATTAGTTTTATTAATGTTTTTAATGTATAGTTTCTCTATTTTCTTCTGGTACTATGTTTAGAATTGAAATGAGTACTCCTTTGTCTTCATTTTTGTTCTATCCTTTTACTTCTCTCAACTTTTTATTTTGAAAAATTTCAAACCAGTTGCAAAATTGAAAGACAAATAGAGAGTGAATACCCATATTTTCTTCATCTATTCACCAAATTGTTCACATTTTGTAGCATTTGCTTTATCTGTGTGTGTGTATGTATTTATACGTATGTGTATGTGTGTGAGATTTTCACTTTCCTTTTTCTAAACTGTTTAAGACATCATGACTTTTCACGCTGAAATACTTAGCACATATCTCCTGAGAGTATGGATATTCTCTTATACAAATACTACTACCCTTATTAATCCCGAAATATTTAACATGATATAATATTTCCTAATATACAGTCCACATTAAAAATTTTTCCACAAAATATCTTTTTTTAAAAAATTAATTTCTTTATATGGTGAGATTGGTTAACGAAATCCAATAAGTTTCAGCTGTACATTTTAACAGTAAGGCATATATATGTTTACACTCTGTGTTCACCTCCCATAGTTAGATTTCTTTCTGTCACCACATTGGATCCCCTTTATCCCATCTACCTCCCTCCTCTTCCTGTGCCCCCCTGTGGTAAACACTAGTCTGAGTCCCTGTCCATGAGTCTCTGTTTGTTTGTCCTGTTGATTTGTTGCTTTTAGGTTTATATCCCACATATAAGTGATATCATGTGATTTTCAACTTTTTCTGTCCAGCTTATTTTATTAGCATGATTATCTCGAGGTCCATCCATGTTGTCACAAATGGCAGTATTTCATCTCTTATGGCTGAGTAATATTCCATTATATATATGTACCACAGCTTCTTTAGCTAATCATCTATCATAGGAAATTTCAGTTGCTTCCATGTCCTGGATACTGTGAATGATGCTGCTATGAGCATCGGTGTGCAAAAATTGTTTTAGATACGGATTTTCAAGTCCTTGGGGTAAATACCCAGTAGAGGGATTGTTGGATCATATGGTAGATCAATTCTTAGTTTTTTGAGGAACCTCCATAGTGTTTTCCATAGTGGCTGTACCAATTCGCAGTCCCACAAGCAGTGGATGAGGGTTCCTTTTTATCTGCATCCTCTTCAACATTTGTTATTGCTTGTCCTGTTGATTATGGCTATTCTAATAGGTGTGAGATGGTATCTCATTGTGGTTTTGATTTGCATTTCCCTAATAGTTAGCGATGTTTAGCATCTTTTCAAATATTTGTTGGCCATTTGTATGTCCTCTGGGGAGAAGTGTCTGTTCATGTCCTCTGCCCATTTTTTGATTGGATCATTTGTTTTTTTTCGTTATTGAGTTGTATGAGTTCTTTGTATATTTTGGATATTAGGCCCTTATCGGAGGCATTGCTTGCAAATATATTTTCCCATTTGGATGATTGTCTCTTTACCTTGTTGACGATTTCTTTCGCTGAGCAGCAGCTTTTTAGTTTGATGTAGTCCCATTCATTTATTTTAGCTTTTACTTCCCTTGCTTTTAGGTCAAATTCATAAAATCCTCTTTAAGTCCAAGGTCCTTGAGTTTAATTCCTATGTTTTCTTCTATGTCTTGTATTGTTTCAGGTCTTATATTCAGGTCCTTAATCCATTTTGAGTTAATTTTGATGTATGGTGATAGCCAACAGTCTAGTTTCATTCTTTTGCAGGTGGCTTTCCAGTTTTCCCAGCACCACTTATTGAAGAGGCTTTCCTTTCTCCACTGGATATTTTTGGCTTCTTTGTCAAAAATTATTTGCCCATATAACTATGGGTTTACTTCTGGACTCTCGATTCTGGTCTACTGGTCCATGTGTCTGTTTTACTGCCAATTCCATGCCGTTTTGATTACTGTCACTTTGTAGTATAATTTGAAGTCGGCCAGAGTAATGCCTCCGGCCTCATTCTTTTTTCTCAGGATGGCTTTGGCAGTTCAGGGTCTTTTGTGCTTCCATACGAATCTGATGATTTTTTGTTCTATTTGTTTAAAAAATGCTGATGAGATTTTGATGGGCATTGCATTAAATCTCTATAATGCTTTAAGTAATATGGTCATTTTAACTATGTTGATTCTTCCAACCTAGGAACATGGAATATCTTTCCATTTCTTTGTATCTTCTTCGATTTCTTTTAATAGGGTCTTATAGTTTTCATTATATAGGTCCTTCACATGTTTCGTTAAATTTATTCTAGGTATTTTACTCTTTTTGTTGCAATTGCAAAAGGAATTATTTTTTCTACTCTTTTTCGGACACTTCATTATTAGAGTATAGGAATGCTACGGATTTTTGAACGTTGATTTTGTATCCAGAAACTTTACTGTATTTGCTTATTGTTTCTAGTAGTGTTCTTGTGGAGTCTTTAGGATTTTCTATATAGAGAATCATGTTATCCGTAGGTAGTGACAGTTTGACTTCTTCATTTCCTATTTGAATGCCTTTTATACCTTTCTCTTGCCTGATTGCACTCTCTAGGACTTGCAGTGTTATATTGAATAAGAGTGGCGATAGTGGACAGCTTTACCTTGTTCCTGATCTTACAGGGAAGATTTTTAGTTTTTCACCATTAAGTATAATGTTGGCTGAGGGTTTGTCATAGATGGCCTTTGTTATGTTAAGGTACTTTCCTTCTATACTGATTTTGTTAAGTGTTTTGATCATAAATGGATGGTGTATCTTGTCGAAGGCCTTTTCTGCATCTATTGATATGATCATATGATTCTTATTTTTTAATTTGTTTATGTGCTGTATCACATTAATCAATTTGCATATGTTGAACTATCCTAGCCTCTGGGATGAAGCCCACTTGGTCGTGGTGTATAATCTTTTTAATATGTTGCTGTATTCAGTTCACTAGTATCTTATTTAGGATTTTTGCATCTGTGTTCATGAGAGATATTGATGTGTAGTTTTCTTTTTTTGTGTTATCTTTACCAGGTTTTGGTATCAGAGTAATATTGACCTCATAAAATGAGTTGGGAAGTTTTACCTCCTCTTCAGTTTTCACAAAATACATTTGATACCTTTTTTTCTTAATCGAGAATTATTTACTGCATTTGGTTCTCATGTTTTTGAAATCTGCTTTAATCTTGAACAATCACTTCATCTGGGTTTTGTTTTGTTTTTCTGTCTTTCATGACACATTTGTGGAGCATCTAGTCAGAAGAATATCTTACAGTTTGGCTTTGTCTAATTGCTTCGTGATTTTATTTGGATTAAACATTTTTATTGATGTATTTTTTTTGATTATGTACATTTTTCTTATTGGCTAAGTGGATTGTAAATATCATTGTGCATGCTGTGAAAATTTATTACATAATCTGTATTAATAACTTGCTGAACGAACCATTTATGCATGTGCTATAAGTAGATTTTTTTTTTCTTTGAGATTATTGCCTGACTATAGCTTTGGGGCCTATAACAATGATTGGCACAGAGTAGGCACTCAGTATCTGTTAAGTATACCTATAATCTCAGTAGCCAAGAAGCTTACTGGGCTTGGCTGGGGACACTAGGCTCTTTAGTTTATAATGGACAGCCCTGGCATCTTGTGTGGTGGTTGGCACCTGCTATAGTAGGTACTTAAGAATTTTTGCTCAGTATTTATTGAATTGAGGAAAACTACTGAAAACATTCCAGATTCAATAATTAAGAGTATTTTTAAATTTTTTATTTTGTTTTTCTTACTGTGGTAAAATATACATAACAAAACTTAATATTTTAACTATTTTTAAATGTACAATTCATTCGCAAATAGTATGTTCACACTTTCGTGCAACCGTCACCACCATCCTTTTTCAGAGCTTTTTCATCATCCCAAACAGAAATGCTAACCATTAAGTAGTAACTCCCACAGTTAACCCCCTCTCCCCAACCCTTGGTAACCTGTCTTCTATTTACTGTCTCAGTGGCTTTGACTGTTCATGTAAGTGGAATCACACAACATTTGTCCTTTTTTGTCTGTCTTATTTTACTTAGGATAATGTTTTTGAGGTTCTATCATTTTGTAGCATAATTAAGAGTATTTTTGTTTAAACTTAACTTTATGTTTCAGGCAACAGAATTTGTCAAACAGAACATTGTGATATCCAGTGGATTTGTGGGAGGCTTTTTGCTAGGCCTTGCATCTTAAGGATATGAATATTCTACCACAGTGGAGTCATCTGTGAAAAGAAAAGTGGTGGCGACAAGGTGGGCTCTCAACATTACACGCTGCCAGACTCCAGGGCGATGAGAAACAACTAGCTGAACAATATCAAACTCACAATTTAGTTTCTTGCCATCTGAAGTTTGGCAAACTATTATCTGCTGTAAAACAACCTATATGGTATGTGTACAATAGTATTCCTGAGCAAAATATAGCTTTCATTTATTTAAATCAGATGTTCTTCATAGTGCTTTATAGTATAGTGCTGATAATTAAAAGTTTGTATTACAGTTTGTTTAGGACTGACTTGTTTTTAAAGATATGTTTACAATTAACTGAAGAGCTGTAATGCCCTTTTGTGGAAGGATTTAGAAATAGTAGAATTATTAAAGATATTAAAGAGATTTAATACCAATTTTTAGGTTGTTTTTCCCTGCAATTTGTACTTTGCTTATATAATAACTGTGGTGAACAGTTTTAAGGAAGGCTCTTCTAAGGAACTATATTACATGTTTAAAGCTCTTTTTCTTTTTTCGATGTCTGTAGTTGTAAAAATGTATCTTCTTTGTATATAAGTTTTTAATTTTTTTATTAATTTATTTATCGTGTCAGCCTGAGCAGAACTAATTATTTTGAGGATACACATAGTTGGGTCACTGATTCATTTTACTAACTTTGAGTGAGCCTCTCTTCCCATTTCTAAAAATTCTAATTATTATTTTATCCCTTTCTTCACAATGAGGTAGAAATCACCTTAAAATACTTAGTAGTATAGTATGAATTTACTGCCTGAAAAACAGTGAGTTTTCTATATAATCATGAAATTGTAGCTTAAAGAGAATTGTCTTCTTGATCTAGTCTGAGATGTAAGTGCTAAGGCTTTCACATTTTTGGTAGCATTATGTCGATTGAACACTAGGCCATTTGACTTGATTCTCAGGGCCGCCATCACACTCCCTCCAAGGCTCCTTTGCCCAGAAAAGCTTTCTGTATTTGTTTTGTCCAAAGAGTTCTAGATTGGAAAACTAGGAAAAACATCAGAACAACATGTGTTGGAGTCTTCAGACTGGAAAGACTGCGGATATTCAGATTGTCTCCTTTTGATAGGAAGTCCTCTTAGTATATTTTGTGTATTGTCAAAATAAGACATTTGATACTTTCAAGATTGGTTATAATCTGTGTGCTTTCCTTATCGTAAGACTCCTTAAAATTGAATGTGGGATTGATCTTCATTTTTTTTTTCTTTACTCTCATTAGTGCCTCAGATATAATGCTAAATAAAACAGACATTCTTAATATGAAATAATTTTGCTTATAAATACTTGTTTTTTCTTCTTTGAGCTTTTCTCTACTGCCTTGCAAGCTATTCATTGCTGTGGAGTTAAAAGGGAAAAATATTCTACATTAGGTAGAACCTTGGCTGTGCTTCTCTGCACCATATCTGCATGATGCTTTCATCTGATACAGTGGGGCAGGCTACTGTGGGGAGCTCTAGTAGTTGGCCCAATTCATTTTGGAAATATTTATAGTGTCCTGTGCATGATACACTGGGCAAGTGGAGGGGGGCACAGAAATATCTGCCTTTAAATAGAGACTAAAATATTCCTATATGAAAAGTTATATAATAATATAGAAGAACCTGGCATATGATTTAGTGCAAATGAGTCATAGGAATAACTACTTTGAGTCCAAACATGAATGAAAATTTAAAATGATAGCACTTTATTTTTGCCTGTACATTTCCACATATCTGTTGATTCGTTTGAAAATATTTGTATAAAATGCAAAATATTATCAGTGCTCTTCATACTGTCTCCTCTCTGTTAGAACGCCTTGTTCTGCTTCATGTCTGTACCATTTCCCCAATAGGTTGTACACTATTTGAAGGAGTTAGTTTTATGTGTTAGTTGCTAACTTGTGACACATGCTGTGTAATGCTTTACTCATGGTAGGTATTCAGTTAATATGAATGAGTGGAGGCACTTGTGATAAGCATATCATTGTGCTAAACTTGGTGTCAACCTATAGGAAACCTCTGTGCAGCAGTTCAGTGAATCAGGCTCCATCAGAAAGGACTTGGTGTGGGGCTTGGTTGGAATGAAAAGACTGCAAGATGTATTAAAACTTGGGTATATAGAATATAGTTATTTTGTAGTCTAGGCTTTGGAAGATATATAAGGACATTTTGACTGATTTTTAATTTTTGTTCTTATAGCCCTCTAGTCCCCTTCACAAGAAAAGATGATTTTTAATATGCAATATGAATGAAATATATTAATTGTAGAAAAATATATTAGCATAAAGAATATACAGAATGTTTATGATATGATGTATTTAGAGATAATTATGGTTCATATTTTGGTACATGGCCTTTGGGGTTTTTCCTACCTGTGTATGAACACACATACTATGTGTACTTTGTATAAAAATGGAGTCATAGTTTATGTACTGTTTTATAAATAGCTGTTTTCAGTTACATTTTAGGAATATCTTTTATAATAGTAGGTACATTTTTGATCACAGAAAGAACATAAGTGCCCACCCTCATCCCCTTTTATGAGAAAACCATTATTAATCGTTCTTTTAATATATATTTTAATATAGCTATATTCAGATTATTTTTATTGTATATTGAATGTCCACTCAGAAAGGTAAGGAATTTTGTGCACATCCACTCTTCTCTGTCCTTTTTTAAAATTATTATTTATTTTTCCCCCACCCTTTTTTCTTGTAATAAATTTGTAGGTTTTCTAGTAGACACCTTTATTACTTTAAATATTCTACTTTTCTGTCCTTATTTACCAACTTTAGATAATATCTGCTAGCTCCCTGTAATTAAAGATGAGAAAATAAGCATACCTTTTCCCTGGCTACCCTCTGGCCTTCTGATTTTTGTTAAATTACTATTACTTTTAATGGTACATTCAAATGATAGAATTCTATGCAACTATTAAGAGGAATATAGAGCTATATAAATTGATCTCGAGAGATCCACATTTTAGTGATAAAATCAGGTTACAAACAGTGTGATCTCACTATTTTGAAAAACTACATAGGTGAGCATAAATATGCACGTGGATGTTCATAGAGGCTATCTCTGAGAGTATGATATATAAGATTTTTCATGTATTTTCAACATTTTTATGTCATCTAAAGTCTTCATAGTGAGTACATGTTAATTTGTAGTTAGCAAAAGTTATTTATTTTTTTAGAATGAGGAATAGGAATTTAAAATTAATAGATTATTGCTATTTTGGGGGCCTTTTTCTTTTTAACTTCTTTCCTTCATTCACTGAATTTATTTTTTGTTTTTGTCAAAATAATATACATAGTTCAAGAAGTCAAATAGTATTTGACTACAGATAAGGCTTCTAATAAAAGGAACACTTCTCTGCTCTACCTTTCTCCAACTTAGTGGCTTTTTCCCCAGAGGAGTATCAGCTATATTGGTTGTTTCTCTTGGTGTTTACTCCAACCACAAAGACTTTCTATTAGGATAAATGACTTGACTTCCTATTATGGTAGATAAGGATTTAGCATATCTTTTTACATCCTTGTAACAATTTATTAAATTCTTAAAAAGTTTTATAACATTACTATGACAAATATTTACTGTTGAATAAGAACACAACTTTTATAGATCCCTTTATGTGAGTTCAGCTGGAATCTAGCTTTAGCCTGATTCTGCGAATAGCTCTGGAGCATGAAAGGCACTGTGCCTAGCAGAATAATAGCTCCCCAAAGATGTTCACATTATAATTCCCCGAACCTGTGAGTACATTAGGTTATATGGCAAATGGAGAATGAAGGTTGTAGTTGGAATTAAAAGTTGCTAATCAACCAGTCTCAAAGAGATTATTCTTGAGTATCTTGGCGGGCCCAATGTAATCACAAGAGTCCTTTAAAGAGGAAGAGGGAGGCAGAAGAGAACGTGAGAGACAGAGCTGTGACTATGGAAGAATGATCAGACAGAGGTTATGTTGTGGCTTTGAAGATGGAGGAAGGGGGCCATGAGCCAAGGAATGCTAGCAGCCTCTTGAAGCTGGAAAAGGCAAGAAAACAGACTCTCCTATTATGTCCAGAAGGGACCATAGACCTGCCGACTACTTGATTTCAGCCCAGTAAGACTCATGTTGGATTTCTTACCTCCACACCTGTAAGATAATAAATTTGTGTTGTCTTAAGCCAGTATATTTGTGATAATTTGTTACAGCAGCAATAAAAAACTAATACTGGCACCACTGAGTTGTCCCTCCTTGTGGCAAGGGAGCTGGCTTTTTGTCTCTCTGTATGAAATACTAACTACAATCTACCCCTAGGGGTTGGGGTGGATAACCTCCCAGCCAAGAGGGCACCAAGCTACTTAGAGTAATTATCATGAAAATGGTGCAACTGTCAGCCATCAGCAGCTAATACTACAGCTAGGCAGTGGGTATACTGGCCTAATAGGGTTCTCAGTGGGACATTAGTCTCCACTACAGTAAATCTAAGCCAGCACTGCATGTATAAAACAATAGTTATGCACTCTTGGGGGTGGAAGGGCAATAAATGTAGAACTGAAATATTTGGATTTGTAACAGAATCCTTGTATTGTTTCAAAACATATTAACCACATTTAAGTTGAATGCATATTAAAATTTAAGAGCAATCCCTAAATGAATTACTATTGGTTGTGAACAGATACATTTCAAACATACAAATAAGCAATGCAAAATCTAAATGAAGGGAGGAAAAGAAGCAGCACAGAGAAAGCAGAGTAAATAGGAAGTATAAAATAAGATGGTAAAAATAAATCCAAATAGTACACCTCAAAAGGTGAACTGAACAGAATTCACGATTTGATTTTATATCAACATCATTCTATTTAGAATGAAGTAGTGGGATTAGAGCTCTAGAAAAGAAAATGTTTATAAAACATCACCATTCAGTGAAGGAGTCTCCAAGCCTCAAGATGTAATAAAGCCTCTTAATTTTCTTTCTAATCTTCCTGTCCCTATCCCCAAGCTGGGACAGACTCAGTATCTACTGTTTTTTTTTTTTTTTTTAAATATATATATCTCGTGTTCTTTCTTGGATTACTTACATTTTTGGTTGAACTATTTTCCTGAGTAATTCTTGTAGGTATGGGAGATAAACTTGCCGAGTTCTTGTATGCTTAAAATATCTTTTGTTCTCATACAATTCAATATTGACAATATTTTCCCCTTAGAATTCTGAAGACGGTGCTCCATTGTATTCTTGTACCTGGTCTTGTATGATACCAGTCTGATTTTTTAACCTTTCTGTATAACTTTTTTCTTCGAAAACCTTGTAGATTTTTTTCTATTACCTTGGTGTTTTGAAATTTCGTAAATTTCTCTCTAAATGTGAGTTTTTCAAAACTGAATTAGAGAACTTTAAAAATGCAAGTTAGTGTCATTTTGCTGTATGTTCTTGTCATTACATAGAAGTTACATATAGCTAATATTTAAAATCCAAATCCAGTGGGAGAGTCTAAGCTCTCCCTAGATTGTGAGATTGAGAGCCCCCAAATAAGTGCTCAGTAAAGTATGATAGGAAAGAATTCAGAATCATGGAAATGAAACAAAATCTTTTTCTTTTATTATATTCAGCATTCTTTAGGTTCTTAAGATTCCTGTTCTTGCCTCAAGCAAATTATACTTTTTTAATAGACTTTATTTTTTAGAACAATTTTAGGTTTACGGAGAAATTCAGCAGATAGTATAGAGAGTTCTCATATCTCCCCCAGACTTACACACAGTTTCCTCTATTATTAACATCTTTCATTAACTTGGTACATTTGTTATAGTTATGAACCAGTACTGATACATTATTATTAACTAAAGTCTATACTTTATTCAGATTTTTTTAATCCAGGATCCCATCCAGGATACCATGTGACAGTTGTCATATCCTCTTAGACCCCTCTTGGTGTACAGCTTCTCAGACTTGTTTTGTTTTTGATGACCTTAACAGTTTTGAGGAAGACTGGTTAGGTATATTGTAGAATGCCCCTCTATTGGAATTTTTATGATGTATTTTTATGATTAGACTAGAGTTACGGGCTTTGAGGAAGAAGATCACAGAGGTAAAGGGCCATTTTTATCACATTACATCATGTCAAGGGTACATAATATTAACATGACTTACCATTGTTGACGTTGATGTTGAGCCTGATCACCTGGCTAAGCTAGTATTTGTTAGATTTCTCCACTGTAAAGTTAATCTTTCTCTCCACATTCCATTACTGGACTTTCAGAAGGAAGTTAGTATGTACAGCCCATGCTTAAGGAGAGAGAAATTATGCTACCCTTCCTTTAATATGGAGTATCTACATAAATTACTTGGAATTCTGCACAGGATATATGTGTTTTCTCTCCTATTAATTAATTTATTTAATCATTATATCAAGGACCTAAGGAGATTTATGCTTTGAGCTATAATCCAATACTACTTTATATTTTTGCTCTAATTTTTCCAACTTTGTCCGTTGGGAGCACTTCCTGTTGGCTCCTGTGTCCTTTTGACATACCCCCGCAATGTTTTTAGCAAGTTGTATTTTAATAATAATTTTGATTATTTATTCTCTGACATAGTATCTATCCTCTGCTTATGGAACACTGATTAGTTAGATGTTGGAGCGCCTAGGTTTTTTCCTGTATTAAGAGAGGAGGCATCCGAAAAATACAAAGGAAAGGACTTGCAGAAATGACCTACTCATTCCGCTGTAGATTAACCACGCCCTATAGATCTTTAAATGGCCTTCTGGAAACTCTTGCCACACCTAATGATCCATAAATAGATAGGACTGGTGGTTCACGACTTCCCCCTTACAGCCCCCACCTGAAACTCCCCCTCCCATCCTGAGTTAGAAAGTGCACATATACCTTCAGACAAAGGAATCACACGCCCCTTGCATGGAACAGTACTGGGGTATATAAGCTGTAAGAAATCTAACCAGAATGAGCTTGTGCCTTTTACCTCACACGCTCCGCCTGCCTAATAAACTCTCCTTTCTCTAACAAAGCTGTCTGAGTGTCCAAATTTCCTCCATTGGATGTTGCTTCCTACAACAGTATAACTTTTTAATATTTTCCATGGTTTTTTTTGCTTTGTATTATAGCCCATCAGTTTGGCCTTTTAGGCTGTAGGTATTTTTTTTTTTAATCAGCCTGTTAAAATATTTAGGTCAATATTATATTTATTCATTCATTTTCTAAGAACTCTTTTTGTATCTCTGGTTTTTTTTTTTTTAATTGCAATCTGTATTTTACTTATTGTGTTTTACTTTTCTTTGTGGGATTGGTTTTTCTCAAAGATCTGGCAACTCTTGGCTTTCAGTTTATATTTATGAATAGAAGGATTGCTTTGGTTAATGTAGATAGCTGGAGTGAATTTTCTTTGCAGTCCTGCAGGTCTGCTTTCCTGACAAATGGCTTCTTTGAAGAGGAGGACTAGGCACAGTTTCAGTGGGAGAGGTAGCAGCAGCTTCCTTGTAGATAGGTGGGGGTCAGGGAGTAGTAGGCAAGTGCACCTGGATGGGGGACTTAGTGGAGAGCTAAAGGGATTGAACCCATTTTCTATTTTCTAGTCCCTGTCCCTGCGAGAGTACCACTTCTGCTTTCTCAGATCTTTATACCTTCATTAGGGCCAATTTCTTCAAAGAACATTCTTGGACTTTTCCTGCCAGCGGGTCTGTTCAGGTGAGGGGAAAAAAGGGCCGCTTAATGTTTTAAGCAGCCACTAATGATGGCCTAGATCCATGATTTCATTTGGAGTTACAAGATAGTGATGTTCTAAGTTAATTATTTGTTCTTGAGCAAATAATTTAAAAAACTTGAATTCTTTTAGGAAAAAGAACATTTCCTGATCAACTATTTGGTTACTTTTTAGATACAGTTATAAGAAAGGCAGGATATGTAAATCTGGATGAAATGGGTAAAGTTTTCAAAAAGCACAATTCACTAAAATTTGCTCAAGAAGGTATAGAGACTCTAAATAAAAGCTGAAGATTCTTATAAATATTAAGTCAAATCCACAATTTAAAGCATCCCATAATGAAAACTCCTGACCCTGATGGCTTCGAAGGTGAATTCTTTCAGACATACTGAAATACTGTCTCACTCAAACTTTTCCAAAGAACAGAAACAGCAAAAACACTTCCAAACTTATTTTATGAGGTCATCATAACTTTAATACCAAAACCTAACAAGGACATTACAAGAGGAAAAATTAAAGTCTAATACCTCCTATGAACATGGACTCCAAAATTCTAGAAAAAGTGTTACAAATAGACCCAGCAATATGTAGAACTGGACAATATATCATGACCAACTGGCATTTATTTCAGGAATGCAAGATAGGCTTAACATATGAAAATAAGTCAATATATTTCACTTCAACAAAATAAAGGGAAAAATTACATGATCATTTCATCGGGAGCAGAAAAAGCATTTAATGAAATTAGACAATTATCATAAAAATATAGACTCAATAAACTACAAAGGGAACTTCCTCAGTGTGATAAAAGATATCTATAAAAAGTCTACATCATACTTAATGGTGAAATATTGAGCTCTGGAATGAAACCAGGAAGTGGATTTTAACCGCTTCTTAATCAACTTCATACAGGAGGCTCCAGCCAATGTGCTGTCAAACTTTTAGATTTTGCTAGTCTGATAGAGGAGAAATAGTTTCCTTGTGGAACTTAATTTGCATTTTATATTACTACCCAAGTTGAGCATCTTTTCATATGTTTAAGGACCATTTGCAATTTTTTTGACGTGTGTACATTTCTCATATTTCTATGGGAGCAGATAGCCTTTTCTCTAGTTTTAAACAGATACTTAAAGGAAATTAAACCTTTATCCATGATATAAGTTGCAAATACCTTTTCTTATTTACCATTTGTCTTTTTCCTCAGTTAATGGCATGCAGATTTTTTTTTTAAATTTTATGTGGTCAAATTTAGCAATATTTTCTTCTGGATTTTGAGTCCTAATAAGGAATTTTTTTTATACTTCTAAAATTATAGAAAAATTTGTATATGATCTCTTCTAGACATGTATGATTTAATTTTTTACTTTTAAATCTATTTGGAATTTATCAGATCCTGTCTATCTTTTCCTATATAGAACAAATTACCTCAGTACCATTTATTAAAGGTCCATCTTTCTTCAACTGTATTGAGATGCCACCTTTATTATATGTCAAATTAACATGCAGATTTGTTCATTTCTGTATATTCTGCTCATGTGCCAATGGAGACTTTATAGTATGTTTTTTTTTTAAATAAGCTTTACTTTTTTTCTGATGGAAATATAGGAAAATGCTTTATTATTTCAGTACAATGGGTCTCTCAAAGGAGCAACAGAATGTACATACTATAAAGTAAAAAATGATAAATTTAACTACATCAATATTTAGGAGTTTGGTGTCACAAAGTACACTACTGAAAAGGTTTTAATAAAAAGACATTTGACACATATGTAATATACAGATATTCTAAACTAGATAAAGAATTACAAATCAAATGTAAAAGACAAGACACAATTTATTAAATAGGAACCTGGTCAAAGTAAAAACATGAATACACAGAAGAGGAAGGCCTGATGGTCAAGGAACAGGAAAAGATAATTGACCTCACCAGCAACCATGGAAATGCAAGTTAAAACGACTATTTATGTCATATTTCTACTCAGCCAATTTTCAAAAAATTGAAAGTCTGAAAATAATAAAAATTGTTATTGGGGAAGAAGGGTGGAATTAGATTTCTTAACACTGATGGTAAGGATGAAAATTAGTACAAATTAGTACTCTATAGAGCGCATTCCCATATACCCCACACCCAGTTTCCTCTATTACTAACATCCTACTTTAGTATGGTACATTTGTTAGAATTAATGAACCATTACTGATATGTTATTATTAAGTAAAGTGAATACTTCATTTAGATCTCTTTAGTTTTTACCTAATATCCTTTTTTCATGCCAGGATCCTATCCAGGATCACACATTGAATTTAGTCATCATGTCTCCTTAGACTCTTCATGGTGTTACAGTTTCTCAGACTTTCCTTGTTTTTGATGAGCTTGACAGTTTTGAAGGGTACTGGTCAGCTCTATTTTAGAATGCCCCTCTATTGGGGCATTTATCTGTTTTGTTTATGATTAGCCTGGGGTTATGAACTTTTGGGAGGAAGACCACAGAGGTAAAGTGCCATTTTTATTACCGCATATCGAGGGCATATATTATTAACATGATCACTGTTGATGTTGACCTTGATTACTTGGCTGAGGTAGCATTTGTCAGATCTATTCACTGTTGTTACTCTCTTTCCCCCCTTGCTTTCCGTATTTGTCCTCTTTGGAAGGGAGTCACTATGCGCAGCCCACACTTAAGGAGTGTGAATTTAGGCTCTACTTCCTCGAGGGAGGAGTATTTACATACATTAAATGGAATAATGCACAGAAGTTTGTCTTATCCCCATTTATTAATTTTTTAATCACTATGTCAGTATGAATTTGTAGATCTTTACTACTTTGGGTTATCTAATGTTTTAATATTTATAGGACTAGCCCTCATCATTGTCAACCTTTTCTGGTGTTTCTCGGTTATTCTTGCTTGTTCTCCCTAAAGTACTTCATAATAACTCTAGGAAACAAAAAATCTGATATTTTTATTGGGAGCATTAATTGTATATACTACCTTCGAATTAATTGACATCCTTTAGGATGTTAGGTCTACCTATTCCCAAATACATGTCTTTCCATTATTTCAATTCTACTTTTGGTCTTTTAGAAGAGTTTCATCATTTTTCTCCTGTAAGTTTTGAACTTCTTGTTATGCCTAGCATTGTTATTTATTCTTTTTTAAAAGTATAATTTCTGTCATATCAATGCAATTTGGATCTTATGAGATGGAGTGTTGGAGAGTGCATTAGTCTTTCCCACTGGACCAGAAGTCCTGATCCATTTTTTTCCTTGCCCTTTTTTTTAATTGATACTTTTATTGTGGTATAATATACATGACATCGTAGTTATCATTTTAATCATTTGCAAATGTATGATTCAGAGGCATTAACTACACCCACAATGTTATATACCCATCACCACTGTCTATACCCAAAACTTTTTTATCATCCCCAACATAAACTCTGTACTCACTGAACAATAACTTCCCCTTCCCCTTCCCCGTCTTTCTCAACTTCTAGTAATCTCTATCCTGCTTTGTCTCTACGAATTTCTTATTCTACGTACATCATATAAGTGATATCATACAATATTTGTCCTGTTTCTTATTTCATTAAGCAAAAAGTTTTCAAGGTCCATTCATGTTGTATAGCATATATCAAAATTTCATTTCTTTTTATCGCTGAATAGTATTCCTTGGTCCATTTTTATCATAAAATATATTTATTTTTCTTTTACTTGGTGAAAAATAATGGCAGTTTCATCCAAATTCTTTTTTTTTTAATTTTTATTTATTTTTTCTTTGTTTTTCTTTTCTTTTTTTTTTTCATCCAAGTTCTTACCTGAACTTTTCTCTTTTTTGAGAATGTCACCTAACATTGTTGATTCTCAGTAAATATTGAGTGGGTCAATGTTTTGGTGTAATTAAAAAATTATTACAACGTAAAACAAGTGAAAAGTTAAGGATGAGGAGGCATCCAAGAAAAGGAGCTTTCCAGAATTAGGAATTTTCCAGTATGTATAATGTATCAGATAATTCAGAACCAAAAGAGAATGTCCTTTCTGTTTCTTTTGACTGTTAAACTCAAGGAACCTTACTATGTTTTTTGTAAGGGAAACAAGTATAGGAAAATGAAGCCTACTACTGATCACAATCCATTAAAATCGTCACACTATAAAACAAAGGGTAGTTGTAAGTATAAAGTACTATCTAAAAAATAGAACAAGAAGAAATGATTTAGCAATGTTAAGGCCTGTTATGGAGTGATATTGGTGCCTTGGTTTAATTTATCCTCAAGAATGCTTTTGGTTTGTTTAGCAAATATCTAAATATAATTTTTTTAAAAAGAGAGAGAGATGAGCTACCTCTTCTTAAATATATTGGTTTTGGGTGGTGGCAGGGGGTATTAACTTATTCAAGGATGGTTTTGTGTCAAGGGCAAGCAGCAAGTATACTAAGATTAGGGGAATTAATAAGCACCACACAATGTCACTAGGTAGCATGAGATACGTGCAAACCATTTTGGAGTTTCCTTTGTCCTTCATCGTAGATAGTGATTTCTCATTGTGCTTAGTGGTGATATTTTGTTTTTGGAGGGGAAGTTATGAGAGTGGGAATGTGCCGTTTGAGACCTAGTGAACTCCCATAAAGCTGCTTTTAGATGACTGGATCCGCTGTTTTAAATTTGCTCTATATGCCAAGATACTGATTAGACTGCCAGCTTTCAGCATCTCTAAGAATTCTAACTAAAAACTATTGTTTGCAAAAAGAGTTAGATACTTTAAAAGTATGTCCTGTAAAAAATAATAAAATTTGTTTTTCCTTATAAAAATAATGCATGTTCCCCCTTATCCACAAGGGATATCTTCTAAGACCCCCAGTAGACACTTGAAACTACAGATAGTACCGAACCCTATCTGTATATATTATGGTTTTTTTTCTATGTACGTACTTTTTCACTTAAAGGAAGCACTTTATGGCTTCTCTTTGGAATATCCGAATTGTCAGCATCACTACTCTTGTGTTTTGGGGCCATTAAGTAAAATTAGGGTTAGTTGAATACAAGTACTGCGATACCATGCAGTTGATCTGATAACAGAGATGGCTATTAAGTGACTAATGGGCGGGGAGTGTATACAGCATAGAGATGCTGGACAAAGGAATGATTTATGTCCCGGGTGAGACAGAGCAGGAGGGTACCAGATTTCATTATGCTACTTAGAACAGTGTGCAATTTAAAACATGGATTGTTTATTTCTGGAATTTTCCAGTTAATACTTTCAGAATATGGTTGACCATGGATAACTGAAACTATGGAAAGCAAAACAATGGATAAAGAGGGACTACTGTAATTGTAAATTTAGAAATGGAGAAAAGTATAATGAAAACAAATCCATAATATTATTTCTCAGAAATAAGATAATCACTATTAAATTGTCTTTACATACGTATAAGATTATTTATTACAGCATTGTTTATAATACTAGAAGCTTGGAAACAACCCGCGTCTATTAATCAGTGACTAATTAAATAAATTTGATATAGTCACACAGTGGAATACTATTTAGCTATAAAAATGCTTTATGTACTGAAATAAAAAATCAGCAGGCTTCATTATTAAATCTGAAAAGCAAGGTAAAGAGCAGTTGAATGCTACCTTTTCTGAAAGGAGTGGAGATATATAATATATTCATATTGTTTTGGATGTATTAGGAAAAGGAAAAGATAGATTAGAAGTAAGTAAATGTGGTTGTATGGGGTGGGGGAGGAAATGAAGTTAAAGACTTTACATTGAGAGTGAGACTTTTCAATATCCACACTTTTATTTTGATTTTTGAATCATGTGAATATATAACCTGTTTTTAAAAAGTTAAGCCCAGCTCAGTCGTTGGGCTCCTCAGCAGTAGTTGTCCCTTTGGCCCTTTTACGTCTTAATTTCCAGGACTTAAATTCCCTGCCATGTCCTCTGAAGAAGGGAAGCTCTTCGTTAGAGGCCTCAACTTCAACACTGATGAGCAGGCTCTGGAAGATCACTTCAGCAGCTTCGGGCCTGGTGGTCGTTGTCAAGGGCCGGAAGACTCGGCAATCCTGGGGTTTTGGCTTCATCACCTTCACCAATCCAGAACATGCCTCAGATGTCATGAGAACCATAAATGGAGAGTTTCTGGATATCGCCAGATCCATGTGGACCATGTGGGCAAATTGGCCTGGAAAACTAGAGGGGAGTGCCTTTGGGGGGACCCATGGGCATGGCCGCAGCTGCTCTAGAGGTGGTGGGGACCAGGAATATGGGAGTGGCAGGTATGACAGTTGACCTGGAGGATATGGGTATGAATGTGGAAAGTCCAGAGACTATGGCTACAGAAGCCAGGGTGGTTATGACCACTACTCAGGAGGAAATTAGAGACAATTATGGCAACTGAGATGAGGCATGTGCACCTAATATATGCAAGGATATAAAACTTCTGATCCAAGATCATCCTTCCAAATGGCTGTATTTATAAAGATTTTTGGCGCTGCACTGAAACATCTGTTTCAGTATATCGACTTCTATTTTTGAATCGAGCTCCCAAGGTAGCTTGTTAAAGACCTTTCAGAAAGCTCCATGTGTTTTTAAATTTTTTTCTCCCATTTAAAGAAAAATTCTGGGACGTTTTATAAATTCTGGGTATTTTTCCTTTTACCATTTTTTTAGTTTGGGCTATTAGGATTGATTCTGCCCCCCCCCAAATGTTTAATTAGACTGATCTTTTTCAAGAAATAACGTGTATCTAAGAGGCATTTTATTTTAGGTGAGGCAACCCTTGGTTGACCTCACAGATTGCAAGGACTTTGTCAGCTTGCAATCCTTTATTTTTTTTTTTTTTAATTTTTTACACCTACAGCACCTGGTCTTCCTAGATAGTTTCCCATCCAAGTACTAACCAGGCCCGGCCTTGCTTAGCTTCCAAGATCAGACAAGATCGGGCTTGTTCAGGGTGATATGGCTGTAGACTTTTATGAGGCATTTTAAATACCCATATACAATGTCATGGTTAGGAAGCAATTTCCAAATGTAACTACAAGAATCAAGATGATTACTTAGAGATGTATTTTTACTAAAGATCACTATGATGATAATATAGAAGTTTCTTAAAAATATTTGTAATTGTCATTTTTTTAATACTGGAAGAAAAAATATTCTCTTGTGTCTCATAGCGTTTAGGATGTTCTTCATGGAACTGAGTAAAAAGATGAAACCTGTTAACGAAAAGATTAATTTAAAAAATAAATTAATAAAAAGAGTGAATTAAAAAAGATTAATTAATTTAAACAAACAAACAAACAAATAAATAAATAAAAGTTAAGCCCATGAATACTGTGGAGCTGAAATATAGCTGCACATTTACTGTTCATATTGAGGAAAGGAACATAATTCTTCATCAGAAGTATAATAATTGATTACAGCTAACATTGGAAATTTTAAAGTATTCATCTTTTTGAATACCTTGAATGCCTTCATTTTTAACAAAGACTGGTGATAGAGTTCAGGGCACACTACCCCAAAATATGGCACTTTGGCATGTTGAATATTTTAAGCTGAAGGAGTATGAAAACAGCAGAAGCAGGAAGGTTATTGTGACCTTTCTCCTACCCTTCTCCCCTGAAACAAGTCATAAAATCCTCTTGTGAGAAGTGCCCTCCCTATTACCAGAGGGAAGGAGCATTTTACCTCTGAAGATAATCCTAATGAATAGGCCTTGCTTGGTTTCCCCCAGTTTTCTACACTTACCTCCATACCCCCTTGATCCTCAAACCCAGAATAAAAATACTCAGGTCTGTTTCTTTGGATCTTTATTTCCTTGTGAAGGTTCCTTCTCATGTAAAATTTATATTAAATAAATTTGCATGCTTTTCTCCTGTTAATCTGTCTTTCAGACCAAGCCAGAGACCTTAAGAGGATTGAGGAAAACATTTTCCTTCCCTACAATGGAGAGTTTCTGGTTTATGATATCTGAGAAACAGATTGTTACTTGTTCATTTTTAGGTTGAGAGGAATATAGGTAATTTTGTTTTCTGTAAAGCAAGAGTCAATTAGGAGTTTAGATGAAACTGTGATAGACTTTTTGGTAATAGATTCTTTTTTAAAAGAGAAACTGATGTAGTAAAGTCAGGATTTAGCTGCCTGCTGGTAGTAATTTAATTTGTAATCTCTCACCCCTAGTCAGGGATGCTTGAGAACATATTATGTGAGAATATTATGTAAATATTCAGTAAAACCTCAGGAAAACGGCACATGGATATCAAGTTTTCTGGAGAGTCTGAAAAGATTTAGAAAAATCAAGGCGCTTAAAACTGTAGAAACAGAATTTGTATAGCTAGAGACGCATATCAAATCACAACGACATCAAAAACCCTGTCAGTTTTGGTTATTTATTGACTGAGAAGAAGTGACAAAAAAATCGAAAGTGCTTTTAATTTGGGAATGAATTGACCCAACCTGGGGGACAGGGGAGGAGAATGGGGGTAACCAAGTCTTGAAGAACTGCAAGAGAGGGGTAGCTGCAGGAGTAGAAATAAAAGGAAACTACAAATATCCAGATAAATCTGCAAATTTGCTGTTTATATGAGTCAGGTTATAAAATGAAAATTGGTGTTTTGGATAAAGTACTGGAAGAACTGCAAGATCCTAAATTGATGAAAATTCTGTTTTCAGCATTCTGGGTTTAACGAAGGAGAAAGCAGAACTGGGAGATTTTTAAAAAAGTTGGGAAGTGGTAACTGACCTCAAAACTCTCTTATAATTCTAAAACCAATTGTAGAGTTACTTCTTAGACTATATACTCATAGTAAAATGGAGTGTCACTTCTGTTTCATTAGTGAGAAATTATATCATGAAAACTGATTAGCTATATGCGATTGAAAAATTTGTACATATTGGAGTAAAGCAGTGGTTCTCAAAATGTGGATCCTTGCCTCAGTATAATGCTTTTGAAATGAATCACTGTGTGTGTTACTAGTTTGGTCATTGTTGTTGCCAAGTAGTATTCCATTGTATGAACATACCTACAGTTTATCTATTTACCTGTTGATAGACACAGAATATTTCTGGCTTTAATGTTAAAGCTGCTATGGACATTTGTGCACAGTTCCTTGTATGGATATATTTTCATTTATCTTAGGTAAACATCTAGCAGTGAAATATCTGGGTTGTATGGTAGGTTAAGTTTAACTCTATAAGAAACACAGTTTTCCAAAGTGGCTGTACCATCTTGCATTCCTACCAGCAATGCATGAGCATTCCTGTTGTGCTGCATCCTTGCTAACATCTCAAATTATCGGGTGTTTGAATTTTAGACATTCTAGTGAGGGTATAGTAGTATCTTACTGTGGTTTTAATTTGTGTTTCTCTGATGACTTATGATTTTGAGCATCTTTCATATCACGCCTGTTTTTTAAAAATTTGTAAAATACTAAACTCAAAGACCCTAGCCCAGCAGTCCCTAACCTTTTTGGCACCAGGGACCGGTACTCCTATGAGAATCTAATGCTTGATGATCTAAGGTGGAGCTGAGGTGGTGATCTGAGGTGGAGCTGAGGTGGAGCTGCTGCAAATACAGATGAAGCTTTACTCACTTGCCTGCCGCTCACCTGCTTTGTGGCCTGGTTCCTAACAGGCCATGGACCAGTACCGGTCTGTGGCCTAGAGGTTGGGTACCCCTTCCCTAGCCTGTACTTGTGGAGTCATCTGATTCTAAAATTCTTAGGATGAAAAACAGCACAGCCATTTCACATTGGTATAAATCTCTACAAGTACCCAACATGGTACTTTTGATAAACATTGGCTGAGTTACAGTCTAATGAAGTGCTTAAAGGTAACAGTTACTGTAAATAAGGGTAGGAGGGGTTTTTCAGAAGGTGATGTATCTGATTTAACTAGAATATTTCAATATATCTGATTTTATTAGAATATTTTAATATATCTGAAGCTCTTTGGGGGCAAATAGTGTTTAAGATTATTTTTAAATAAAATGTTCAGAATAATGACAGTGTCCTTGAAAATAGAAGACTAGGAAAAGACTTCTCATGTAAAGCATTTCTTTAAAAATACAGGGCATGCTTGTTCCTGGACAGTTAGTAAATCCGAGTCCTCTTTCAGCTCTGGTCAATCCCTGCTATTTATTTATAATTTCAAAAGTTTTATTTTAAATTATAGTTGACATACAATATTATATTAGTTTCCAGTGTACAACACAGTGAATCAACATTTATATACCTTACAAAGTGATCACCACAAGAAGTCTAGTTCGCATCTGTCACTGTACATAGTCATGATATTATTGATTCTATTTCTTACTCTGCGCCTTACATCCCTGTGACTTATTCTATAATAGGCAGTTTGTAGTTTTTAATCCCCTTCACCTTCTTCACTCACTATTGTGAACTGCCCCACAACTATTAGGTAGTTTTTTTAAAACGTGATTAGATTACTTAGATTTAACAATACTGTTTTGGAGGAAAAAGAATATCCTTGTTAGTACTGACAGTGAGATATTTTCCTTTTTACTTTAAGATAATTAAGTGAAATGAACGTGTTGATGTCTAGCTGTGACAGTCAAAGATGCGTGAATTTTTCCCCTAACATTTTATTATGAAAAATTTTCAAACGTACAGAAAAGTTGAAAGAATGCTACAATGAAGATTCATATACCTACCACCTACATTCTATAATTAACATTTTACTGTATTTGTTTTATCTTATACTATCCACCTATCTATTGATTGATCCATCATTTTTTACATATTTCAAAATAAACGACAGACACCAGTTAAATTCTTTGTAAGGATAGAGTCTCTAGGTATACATGTGCACTGCTGCGTAAACATGTCTGTTTTCTGGAAATAAGAGACACCAATGTATTTCCTAGAATAAATACCTCTAGATATCTGCCTTTATTTTATTTTTTAAAATTAATTAATTTCTTTTTATGGTGACATTGGTTAACGAA
Organism: Pteropus vampyrus; assembly: GCF_000151845.1. Taxonomy (NCBI): domain Eukaryota; kingdom Metazoa; phylum Chordata; class Mammalia; order Chiroptera; family Pteropodidae; genus Pteropus; species Pteropus vampyrus. The sequence continues at coordinate 1,301,489 of NW_011889168.1, read as the reverse complement.
ATCCAATAAGTTTCAGCTGTACATTTTAACAGTAAGGCAT
>NW_011889168.1:1288613-1300844 GCF_000151845.1 Pteropus vampyrus | reverse complement strand
TAACAGGTGTGAGATGGTATTTCATTGTGGTTTTGATTTGCATTTCCCTAATAGCTAGAGATGTTGGGCATTTTTTCAAATATTTGTTGGCCATTTGTATGTCTTCTAGGGAGAAATGTCTGTTCAGGTCCTCTGCCCATTTTTTGATTGGATCATTTGGTTTTTTTGTTGTTATTGAGTTGAATGAGTTCTTTGTATATTTTGGATATTAGGCCCTTATCAGAGCTGTTGCTTGAAAATATATTTTCCCATTCAGGTGGTTGTCTCTTTACCTTGTTGACGATTTCTTTTGCTGAGCAGCTTTTTAGTTTGATGTAGTCTCATTCATTTATTTTAGCTTTTACTTCCCTTGCTTTTGAGGTCAAATTCATAAAATCCTCTTTAAGTCCAAGGTCCTTGAGTTTAATTCCTATGTTTTCTTCTATGCATTGTATTGTTTCAGGTCTTATATTCAGATCTTTAATCCATTTTGAGTTAATTTTGGTGTGTGGTGATAGACAACCGTCTAGTTTCATTCTTTTGCAGGTGGTGTTCTAGTTTTCCCAGCACCATTTATTGAAGAGACTTTCCCTTCTCCAGTGTATGCTTTTTTTGTCAAAAATTATTTGCCCATATAAATATGGGTTTACTTGTGGACTCTTGTTTCTGTTCCACTGGTCCGTGTGTCTATTTTTCTGCCAATATCATGGTGTTTTGATTACTGAGGCTTTGTAGTATAATTTGAAGTCGGGCACAGTGATGCCTCCAGCCTCGTTCTTTTATTCTCAGGATGGCTAGATATCCGCCTTTAGAACAGTGGTTCTCAACCAGGGGTAATTTTGTCTTTCAGGAGCCATTTGACAATGTCTGGAGGTATTTTTGGTTATCATGACTAGGGTGTGTTACTGGCATTTAGTGGGTAGAGGCCTGGGATGCTGTTAAACGTCCTAGGATGCACAGTATGTCCCCCCACAATGAAGAATAGTCCAGCCCAAAATATTAGTAATGCTGAGGTTGAGAAATCCTGTTTTAGGAGATGGTAAACTTATCTCTAGAGTTACCTAGAAACAAATTGGAGTATAAAGTTTTTTTGACACACCATAGTAGAACCTGGTAAAACTAAGAGGAAACAAAGGCTTGGAGAAAAGTTGTTGTTGTTTTTTTTTTTTTTAAACTACCCTTGTTCTACTTGTGAAATTATTTTCCTGAGGTAGCATGTGCTTATCAGTTAACTTCTGTTCTTCATTTTTCTCATTTAGATCTAAAATAATCACACATTTTCTTGCAAAGTGGTCTGAAATCTGCAGATAACAAGGGACAAAGAACTCAACCTTTTCAGGATGACAACTGCCACACACAAACACCTCCTAAGGAATGAACAAACCATCTCAGGAGTTAGGGAGGAAAGGGGCAAGTTGTATAGGAACAGGGTTGTAATTGAGACCCATGGATTGATCTGTTTTTCTAATTTTCATGCATGTCATTGTTTCCTTAACCCCAATGGTTTCTTAAATTTGGTCATCTGAACAGAGTTTGCTCTGAATTTCTCATCTTTACTTTGTGTGACATGCACATACTGAAGAAGAATAAAAATAGAAGGAAAGAAAAGGGTTGAAAGACAAAAAAAATGTAAATTCATACTCAGCAACAATTATTCATTCATGGTAATTATCAACACATGTTTACCTCTGAATAAGTTAGATGTTCCTTTTCCATGTACCCACCAACCTTGTTCCCCATCATTAGCTGATTGTCATAACAACTACCTGGAAAGGAGAAGGATTGTAAATCCTTATCATTTCTCCTAATACTGGAAAAATAGAATATTGTATTTGAAAAATCTTCACTTTATGATTGCACTCCCTCTGAACATTGCAAATGCAGACTGACTTACTGGACTGATTTTGGTACATTATGGGAACTTTGTGTTTTTTTTGTGTGTTTTTTATTCCCCTTGAAGTTAGTTACGTACTTATCTTTAAAGTAGATAAATCATTCATATGATAAAAATTCACCTGATGCAAGAGGATATACAATGAAAATGATCTCTATCCATCCTACATCCTCCTTCAGTGCCTCAACCCAGCTTTTTTATGTATCATTGTTCCCAGCTTTTTATGTATCATTCCAGATACATTATATGCCAATCCATGCATGTACTTAAGTCTCCCTGTTCCTCCTCATGCAAATGGAAATTTTCTGTACACTCTCCTGTACCATGCTTTTTATTTTAAATGAGGTACAATATATATATATACAGTAAAGGGTACAAGTCTTAAGTACACAACTCAATGAATTCTTATATAAGCATACACATCAATCAATGTAGAGAATGTTGTCAGCACTCCAGAGGTTCCATGGTATCCAGAGAAACTAAGAATATTCAGTTGAAAAAAGACCTCCTCCTGTGAAACTTTGAAGTTGCAATAATTATTTTTAAATATATATATATTTTTAATAAGAAATTTCTATAAGAGACTTTGCTCTTTTGCCAAGCCAGTTAGTTACAGGTGAATTCCTGGGTGTCTAACACCTATTGTAAATACATTCTTATTTTTTTGAAAAGTATAAATGGTAGGTCTGAAATCCCAATATTTACTCTGGATTTAAGGTAGTCTGGAAAATGCTGGCAATTTTGAGAGGCAGAGTGCTTTGAAAAGCATCATTCTAATTTTGGTTCTACCACCTAATGACTTTCTAATTGTGGACAAGTTACCCATCCTTTATGAGACTCAGTTTCTTCATCTGTGTAAGCAATAATGCTAACTTGTCAAGGCAGTTGGTAGAACTGCAAATAGTAAATGTTCAGTGCCTGGTGCATACTAGCTGTGATCAGAAGAGAGGGTTGTAGGCTTAAGGGGTAGAGAATTGGAAAGAGAAAGTCTTTAGAACCATAGCAGAGAGGATTTTGCTTCAGTGATAACCAAGTAGAAAAATTTATTTTCCTGTACAAAGTTTGAGATTTTCTTTTCTCAAGAAGGAAGTATGAATTCATTTTGGGAATGTATTAATCTTTGGGAAGAATCTGCCTGGAGGTAGCATGGCTGTGGTATTCTAATTCACAAACAGTTTAGGATCCATCTGGTTTTCTGGATATCACTTTTTCTCTAAAGTGCCGTAGTTTGGAGGTGGTAACATTGAGATAAAGGAGCATACCTTGGGAGCTTGGCTGGCTGCCCAGACCAGGCTGCCCAGGTTGACTTCAGCCTTGTAGACACAGATCCTGAACTTAGTCCTTGGCTGCAGTGTTGATTGTACTCTGGAGGGGCTGGCCCATGTTTAAAAGAGACAGAATGCCAATTTAATAATTTTTCAGCCTGGGGAGTATTCTGTTTCAAATGCCAGAAAAGTCATGGCTCTTAGCCAGAGTAACTGTCTTCTCATTGAGGGAATTTAGGGAGATGAAGGAATTATTATAAAAAAAAAGTGGTATGGATAGAATCAGGAGAGGTGGCTTGTTCATCCTGTCTGTATGTGTTTCTTAGCCAGTGTAGGGTAAACATGGACCACTTCTGGGTTTCCATGCTTCCTTTTCTAGTCTGGAGCCTGACTATTCTCTTCAGGGGTCATGCTTTCTCAAACAGGTACAAGTCAATTGATTTAGTTTCCACCCAATGAATTACAATCACATTTGTTCTTTTTCCTTTTTGAGATCATAACTAGGATACGGAGACAGATCTTGGTGTGTGTGTGTGTGTGTGTGTGTGTGTGTGTGTGCGCGCGCGCGCGCGCGCGGGGGGGAGGGCTCTCATTAAGAAAAATATCTGCAATTAGAGTATAAATATTTAGAAGTAAATCCAATTTGAAGTAAATATTTATTAAGAATGTCCACAGCCACTCCACCACCATCCTACACCCTACAGGAGGGAAAGTGTTATAAAGAGTATGTCGGAGTGAGAAGACACAATGGTCTTAGCTAATTGGAATTATACTATTTGATTGCGAAGATTCAGTGTCCCCCATCTGCATTCATATGTTGAAATCCTAATTCTCAGTTTCAAATGCCAGAAGACTCATGGCTCTTAGCCAGAGTAACTGTCTTCTCATTGAGGTAATTTAGGGAGATGAAGGAGTGATGGTATTAGGAGGTGGAGCCTTTGGGAGGTGGTTAGGTCTTGAGGGTCGAGCTGTCATTATGAGATTAGTGTCTTTATAAAAATCCCCAAGGGAGCTCCCTCTCTCTGCTCTCCACCATGTGAGACTACAACTAGAAGACAACTGCCTGCAAACCAGGAAGCGGGCCCTTACCAGACATGGGCCTGCACCTTAATCTTATACTTCCCAGTCTCCAGCACTATGAGAAATAAGTGTTTATTGTCTAAGCCACCCAGTCTATGATACTTTGTTATAGCAGCCCTAACTAAGACACGACTTCTGCAAATTTTACAAAAATGCCTCACTATGTGAACATATAACTAGAGTTCCTCCCAGAGGCCTTAGAATGTGGGAAAGCAGAGCCTCCAGAAATCCACGAATTACCTGAGTCTGTTCAGATTAATGGAAGGAATGATAAGATAGTCCAGGTTTAAAGTCAATCTTTACCACTAACCGTTTGGGCAAGTATTTAACCTCTCTCTGCTTCAGTTATCATCTGTAAAATGTGGGGAGTGTTGGAATAAATAATCACTGAAAAAAAGTATGTAGAACTATATGCCTAAAAAAATTGTTTTACATGTATTACCTCTGAATCCTGTGAGACAGCCAGGGCAGGTAAATAGACGTGAGAGAACACAAAACCTTTTTTGTAGTTGTGTTAATTGTAATCCCTCACTGGACTCTAAGGAGGGTGGGTTCCAGAAATGGAGGGCCCTTAGTTTGTTGAGCAGGTGATGGGGGACAAGTTTGGACTTTTGATAGGGCTAGACTGCTTTATATAAGAATCAGCTGAGATACTAAGGACAGGGCAAAAACCTGGAGCAGAAGGTGGGAGAAGCAGAAGAAGGGAGGTGGTAAAGCCCTGCTTGGCAGGTCAGGAAGTGGTGTTCCTGTGGTGAGATGAGCAAGTGGGGCATGGAAGAGAGAACTAGCAAGAGGAATTGAACTTGCTCTGCCAGGTGTGATATAATCCCTTCCTATATCTACCTCAGAAAGTCCAAATTGCTTCTGAATGCTTCGACCCAATGGAATTACCTCAGGAGAACAGAAATTGGTGTGGCTACCAGAAGGGAGAAGACAGTCAATCTCTTGGCCACATGATGGAGAAAGGAGAGCTTATGCTCATTCAAGCAGAGCTCTGGGTCAGAAAGGGTGGCCACCATGGGCAGCTCCACCTGTTCTTGTACTGACTTCTGAGGATATGGTATAGCCCATTACCCCCTGAATATCATGGAAAAGGCTGCTCTAGACTGAATGTTTGTCTACCCCCAAAATTCATATGCTGAAATCTAATCTCCAAGGTGATGGTATCAGGATATGGGGCCTTTGGGAGGTGATTAGGTCATCGAGGCAGAGCCCTTATGAATGCGATTAGTGTCCTTATAAAAGAGATCCCAGAGAACTCCCTGGTCTCCCCTACCATATGAAAATACAGTGAGAAGTGGGCTCTTACCAGACACCGAATCTGCTGGTGTCTTCATCTTGGACTTCCCAGTCTCCAGAACTGTGAGAAATAAATGTCTATTATTTATAAGGCAATCTATGGTATCCTCTGATAGCAGCAGCCCAAACAGACCAAGACAAGGTCTTATTTATTTATTTATTATTTTAATCTCTTGTCAGTTTATATAATGAGACACTCTATTGCCTTGAGCTCAGTGATTGCTTTAAGCAGTGGAGACTTCCTTGGCCTGATAAAATAGTCATCGTGTTAAGAGTCATGAGGGTTGGAATTGAAGATATCTAGAGTCTTTGCTTAGCACTTTGACTTAGCAATTAAGTTTTTGATTTTGTACACTTAGATAAATGGGAAATCACTTTGAACTCACTTTTGGATAATTAGCACAAAGAATAAATGGCTTTGCAAGTTGCAATGTGACATGGTTCAAACTGAGCAAATAAGAACAAATATGAACACTTTCATATTCATACAAACCTTCTGCCACAAAGAAATTTAAAGTGATAAATCTGGGTAATTATGTTATGCTTATGCATAAAACTGTTAATCAAACTCACATATGTTTTGTAGCATCTCATACATAACTCTGCGATTGGAATATTTTAGGAAAATATATTATTTGAATTTTAAAATATCAGTTATTGTAACTCAGCAAAAATGGAAAAATGTTTCTTGGTTAGTTCTGTTTAGTCAGTTATTGCAATGGAAAGTGATAGATGGTATCTAAGAAATATAATTATAAATAATACAATGTTTTACCTACTTCTCATGTGTACTCCCTGATAAACATCCAGTATAAATAAAGAAATAGAAATTGGGTCTAGAATGGACATAAGAAATGCTTTAAAAGTAAAAGTTTGTCATGGACAGAGAAAAACAAAAAAATCTCTTCTCCATTTAAAAAATTTTGTTAATAAATGAAATTGAAAATGAAAAAATGATAGAAAAAATAAATGCAACAAAGAGCTGGTTCCTTGAGAAGGTTAATAAAATGGACAAACCCCTGGTTAGACTCACTAAAGAAAAAAAGAGAAAGGACACAAATAAACAAAATCAGGGATGAAACGGGAAATTATGACAGACATCACATAAATACAAAGCATCATACAAGTATAGTATGAAAAAGTATATAACACCAAATTAAATAACCTAGAAGAAATGGACCAGTACTTAGAAAAATACAACCTTCTTAGACTGAATTGAGAAGAACCAAAAAATCTAAATAGACTGATCAGCAGTATGGTAATTGAATATCAAAAATCTATCAAAAAGCAGCAATCAGGACTAGATGGCTTCACCAGTGAATTTTACCAAACATTCAAAGAAGATTTAATACCTATTCTCCTCAAACTCTTTCAAAAAATCAGAGGAGGCAATATTTCCCAACACATTTTATGAGGCTAAAATTACTCTGATACCAAAACCTGGTAAGGATAATACAAAAAAAGAAAACTACAGACCAATATCTCTCGTGAACACAGATGCAAAAATCCTAAATAAGATACTAGCAAACCGAATACAGCAGTATATTAAAACGATTATATACCATGATCAAGTGGGCTTCATCCCAGAGGCACAGGGATGCTTTGACATATGCAAATCAATTAATGTGATACACCACATAAACAAATTAAAGAATAAGAATCATGATCATATCAATAGATGCAGAAAAAATCTTTGACAAGATACAGCATCCATTTATGATCAAACTCTAAAGAAAATTGGTATAGAAGGAAAGTACCTTAATATAATAAAGGCCATCTATGACAAACCCTCAGCCAACATTATACTTAATGGTGAAAAACTAAAAACCTTCCTTCTAAGATCAGGAGCAAGGCAAGGCTGTCCACTATTGCCACTGTTATTCAATATAACATTGCAAGTCCTAGAGAGTGCAATCAGGCAAGAGAAAGGTATAAAAGGCATCCAAATAGGAAACGAAGAAGTCAAACTGTCACTATTTGCAGATGACATGATTCTCTATATAGAAAACCCTAAAGACTCCACAAGAACACTACTAGAAACAATAAGCAAATACAGTAAAGTTTCTGGATTCAAAATCAACATTGAAAAATCCAGTGTTCCTATATTCTAATAATGAAGTGTCAGAAAAAGAGTAGAAAAAAATAATTCATTTTGGAATTGCAACAACAAAAAATACCTAAGAATAAATCTAATGAAATATATGAAGGACCCATATAATGAAAACTACAAGACCCTAGTAAGAGAAATCGAAGAAAATACAAAGAAATGGAACGATATTCCACGTTCTTGGATTGGAAGAATCAACATAGTTAAAATGACCATATTACTTAAAGCATTATACAGATTTAATGCAATCCCCATCAAAATCCCATCAACTTTTTTTTTTTAATAAAGAAATAGAACAAAAATCATCGGATTTGTATGGAAGCACAAAATACCCTGAACTGCCAAAGCCATCCTGAGAAAAAAAGGAGGCTGGAGGCATCACTGTGCCCGACTTCAAATTATACTACAAAGCCTCAGTAATCAAAACAGCATGATATTGGCAGAAAAATAGACACACGGACCAGTGGAACAGAAACAAGAGTCCACAAGTAAACCCATATTTATATGGGCAAATAATTTTTGACAAAAAAAGCATACACTGGAGAAGGGAAAGCCTCTTCAATAAATGGTGCTGGGAAAACTGGAACGCCACCTGCAAAAGAATGAAACTAGACGGTTGTCTATCACCACACATCAAAATTAACTGAAAATGGATTAAGGACCTGAATATAAGACCTGAAACAATACAATGCATAGAAGAAAACATAGGAATTAAACTCAAGGACCTTGGACTTAAAGAGGATTTTATGAATTTGACCTCAAAAGCAAGGGAAGTAAAAGCTAAAATAAATGAATGAGACTACATCAAACTAAAAAGCTGCTCAGCAAAAGAAATCGTCAACAAGGTAAAGAGACAACCATCTGAATGGGAAAATATATTTTCAAGCAACGGTTCTGATAAGGGCCTAATATCCAAAATATACAAAGAACCCATACAACTCAATAACAAAAAACCAAACGATCCAATAAAAAAAAAAATGGGCAGAGGATCTGAACAGACATTTCTCCCTAGAGGACATACAAATGGCCAACAAATATATGAAATGGTGCTCAACATCTCTAGCTATTAGGGAAATGCAAATCAAAACCACAATGAAATACCATCTCACACCTGTTAGAATGGCGATAATCAATAGGACAGGTAATAACAAATGCTGGAGGATGTGGATAAAAAAGGAACCTTCATACACTGCTGGTGGAACTGTAAATTGGTACAGCCACTATGGAAAACAGTATGGAAGTTCCTCAAAAAAACTAAGAATGGATCTACCATATGATCCAGCAATCCCTCTACTGGGTATTTACCCCAAAGTCTTGAAAACCCATATCCAAAAAGATATTTGCACACTGACGTTCATAGCAGCATTATTCACAGTGGCCAGGACATGGAAGCAACCAAAGTGTCCTACGATAGATGATTGGATAAAGAAGCAGTGGTACATATATACAATGGAATATTACTCAGCCAGAAGAAGAGACGAAATACTTCCATTTGCGACAATGTGGATGGACCTCAAGATAATCATGCTAAGCGAAATAAGCCAGACAGAAAAAGTGAAAATCACACGATATCACTTATATGTGGGATATAAACCTAAAAGCAACAAATAAACAGGAGAAACAGAGACTTATGGACATGGACTATAGGCTAGTGGTTACCAGAGGACTATAGACTAGTGGTTACTAGTGGGGTGGGGCAGGATGGGGGAGGTAGACGGTGTAAAGGGGTCAAATATAATGGGGTAGGGGGAGGGTGAAGTGTGTAAAGGGGATCGAATATATGGTAGCTGACAGAAACTGGACTTTGGTGGTAAACACAATAGAATATACAGATGTCAAAAGATAATGTACACCTGAAAATTATATAATTGTATTAACCAATGTTGCCCCAATAAACTTTATTAAAAAATTTTTTGTTAAATCCATACATAAGTACTTCTCGAGGGTATCTAATGCTTTTACTGGCCAGTATCTTGTTCAAAATTTGCCACCTGAGATAAGAAGGTATAAATAAAACCAAAGTGAAGATGGAAAGTTAGGAAGTGATTTAAAAAGCTGGATGTGTTCTAAATAGTATAACATGATTCCTAAGATGTTCGGAAGAATCCACAGATTGACTTTTAGACACTAAGCTTTGCTTATGCTCAGCCTCATTAAATAAAATTAATTCTCACATGGACTGGTGGTGGGCTCCTTTCAAAAGCACATTCCCTTTTTAGTAGCTTAGAAGCTTTCATTTGCTTCACTCGGATTATCCATATTCTCAGCTCAGCAATTTCTAGCTCATTTTAGAAAGTCATTTCATCCTTGGGTAGAAGTGTGTTTCCAGATATATTGGGCACTTTTGATCCTCTTGGCTCAAAGGACTTCTTTGAAGATCACAGTCAGTGAAAACATTTTTCTGTGGATGACAACAATTGAGAGAATTATGGGTAACTCTTAGAGCTGGTGAAATAAGCAGTTCATTTTCAATTGGGGTGGTTTTCTTGCAGATTAGCAGATGGGTTGGCAGTCAAGATTAAAAGAGCATATTGAGGATTGAAAAAAATGAAAACTTCACTCTCCTGTCCATGGACATTTAGGTTGTTTGTAGTTTTTTAATGTTGCAATGATATTTGTGGGTGTTTTTCCTGAGCCTATGTATAAGAATTTCTTTAGAATATATTCTCATACATAGAATTGCTGGGTCAAAGGGTATATATATCTTTTATTTTACTAGATATCATCACATTGCCCTCTAAAGTGCATGTACCTATTTACACTCCCATCAGGAAGACATGAGAGTTTCTTTTACTCTACATCCTCACCAAAACTCAGTATCATTTGGATTTTTAATTTTTGCTGGTCCAATGGAGGTTAAATTGCATTTTATTACAGTTTTATTTTATATTTCTCTGATGAATAGTCATATTGAAGATCTTTATATATTTTTGTTGGTCTTTAAGCTTTCTGTTCTGTGTGTTAATAATTCGTTTCTCTTGCCTTGTTTTTTTCTCTTATTGATTTGTAGGAACTTAAAAATTATTCTTTGTAATTTTATGTCTTCTAAATAGTATCTTTTAGTCCATGAATTTTTCTTTTCACTTTGTCTTTTGGTGTATTTTATAGTTCAGAAGTGCATAATTTTATGTAGTTGAATTTATTGATTTTGCTTTTTGTATTTTAACAAATCTTTCCCTGCTCCATGGTCAAGAACATAATTTTCTAAATTTGGTCAAAAGTGTGTAAAGTTTCATTTTTCACAACTGGAATTTATTTTTGTTAATTGCATGTATTAGTTATCTATTGCTGTGTAACAAATTACCACAAACATGACGGCTTCTAGCAGCACAAATTTATCAGCTCATAGTTCTGTAGGTAAGAAGTGTGGTATGACAAAGCTGAGTTCTCTGCTGAGGTCCTCAGAAGGTTGAAATCTGGTTGTTGACTGTTTGCTCATCTGGGACTTGGAGCCCTCTTCCAAGCTAATGTGATTGTGGGAGAATTTAGTTCCTTGCAGTTGTAAGACTGAAGACCCCATTTTCTTGATGGCTGTTAGCCAGAGGCTGCTGTCAGCTCCTACAGGGCATCCATGTTCCTTGCCACATGGTCCCCTCCAACTTCAAAGCAAGCAATGAAGACTCTCCCTTGTGTGGAATCTCTCATGTATCAAAGCTCTCTGGTAGTGAATCTCTTCAGGAAGAGTCCCATCCCTTTTAAGGGCTCCCTGATTAGGTCAGGCCCACCCAGGATAATCTCCCTATCTTAAGGTCAACTGATTTGAGATCTTAATTACATCTGTAAAACTCCTTCACAACACCACTTAGACTAGTGCTTGACTGACTAACTATGAGAAGGTGTGCATTTACCATGGGTCTATAATCTTGGGAACCATCTTAGAATTTTGCCTACTGCATGGAGTAAAGTAAGGATCCATATTTTTTCTACATAGATAACCATTTTATTTTCACTTTGGAAAATTTAAAACATATACAAAAGTAGATAAAATAGTTTCATGAATCTCCATTATCCCAGTACCCTGCTTTTGTGATTCCGCTTGGCCAGTCTTGTTTCATTTAAGTCCTAACTTTCTTCTCACCCTCTAGATTATTTTTGAGAAATACAAGACATACTAGTTCATCTGTAAATGTTTCCATAGGTATCTTTAAAGACCAGGACATATCCTTCCTTGTCCTCAAGGGATGCTTTGGTATCCTCAGGGATGCATTATCATACTAGCATTGATATGTGGCAATACATGCATGGAGTATTACCAACCCAGGAAGCTCACTTGAGCTTTGGTGTCCAGACTTTTACTGTGGTTTCATTAAGTAGGCATGATTGATTGAATCATCGCCCATGTGATTGAACTCAGTCTCCAAATCCTCTCTGCTCTCAGAAGTCAGGCTGATACCACATGGCTCACAGCCCCAACCCTCTAATCATGTGGTTGGTCTTTCTGGCCTGGTCAGCCTCTATCTTAAGTCATTTTATTAAACTATAGGATGTGGTCTGAAGGGCCCACAGTGAATAACAAAGGCACTCCTAAAACTTGGGAATTTTCAAGGGTTTAGAGATTACTTCCCAGGAACAGGGACAAAGGCCAACCAAATCCTCCCTCCCTCCCT
>NW_011889168.1:1240133-1288524 GCF_000151845.1 Pteropus vampyrus | reverse complement strand
TTCCTTCCTTCCTTCCTTCCTTCCTTCCTTCCTTCCTTCCTTCCTTCCTTCCTTCGCTTTCTTCCTTCCTTCCTTCCTTCCCTAAAAAGTAAAACAATTCCTTATTTTCATCAAATATCAATAAATGTTCTAATTTTCTCATTATCTCATTAAAAAAAACCAGTTGATTTCTACAAATCAGTATCCTAACAAGCTTCACACATTACATTTGGTTGATATGTATCTTAAATTTCTTGTAGCTTATAGGTTCCCCTACTCTCTTATTTTCTTGCAATTTATTTGTGGAAGAAAGTGAGTCATTTGTTCTGTAGAGTCTACCACATTATGGATTTTGTATAAATTGCATAACCATAAAATTCACTTGACATATTCGAATTCACTTAGCTAGAGGAGACAGTTGAAACATGCCTTGTACAAAATTAACAGGCACAGTCAAGCTCTGTAAAGAGACCTTTGTGAAATAGTCACTAGTTCAGTGAACAGCTTAATGACTTGGGAACTCTGGAATATCTGTTCTGGTCTGTCCTTAATCCATCTACCAAGCTTAACTGCATGTCATCCTTACGTTAATGTATACTCCAGTGCTTGGAAAGCTCCCGGACTTCAAAGCCTGTTTCTATATGATAGACACTTCATAAAAGTCTGTTACTATAGCGCTGCCTAAGGGGGTTTCTAAGAATAAAACAAACTGGCCTATCTGTGACTTGGAACCACTCATAACCTCTGCCCATAAAGAGATGAAGATTTGACCAAACAAGGGCTTTTCAGGGGGTCCACTTGTATGAACCCGGGAAAAACAAAACTGGAATTCTGGCTAGATTGGGAATTGAGTGTTCTGGGCCCAGGAGACCTTCAAGTCAAGATGGCACAGATTTACAGAATTCAACTGTAGAAAGCTCAACTAAAAACTGGCTCTGATCCGAAAACAGACACATCTTTTTAAAGAGATCTTTGAGAAGTATTCAAAGAGCTAAAATGGTTGTGACTTATCTAATTCTGCTCCACTGTAAAGGCATTGAAATTATGTCTTTCTATAATAAGGTATGCCATGAACGGCCCTATTCTATCTAATGCATTTAATGGTAATGGTGAAAACTGAACCCGAAGTAAGCGCCTTTAAAAATCCTATCAATTGTCTCTAGATTGATGGATCTACATGCCTGTTCTCTAAAAGAGCTTCGCTATCATGTTCAGAGGAGAAATTGGCCCCCACAATGAGTACACAGTAAGTGTTCTTAATATATTTTCAAAGAGGCAAGGCTAGGTCTCTCAGTTGTGGCTTTCATTCAGGTTTTACTCCTGCTGACCACACTGTCTGAGGATGGGACAGACACCATGACTATCCTATGGATCCTCCTACGGCCAGAAGGAACCCTTGGCCTATGGGATTTCATGAGATACTCTGTCTAAATGCCAAGGTGTTTGGCAGATTTAAAATGCAGGTGCACAAAATGATTGCCACAGTGCTGGAACTCAGAAACACATATGCTCCCATATTCCAAACTCAGAACTCTCTCCATCCCAAGATCTGTCTCTCCATTAACTGTCCAGCAACATAGCTGTGAAGCCCAGAGTACCAGGGAAGTTCCTTTTGAGGAGCATGGGCAGTTAGTTACAGTGGGCCTCACAGATGAGGTCAGTATCTTTTTTCCTTCCTGCTTCCCATCACTAGAATCTTCATTTGACTACTAAGACCAGCTTCTTGGGAACAGAAGGTTTGTTTACTATGTGCTTGAGACTGTCCTGTGGAGGCAGGCTGTATACCTCAGAGCAAGCTTTCAGGAGGAATTGGAGCTCTGTGTTGCTGTTCCTTCAGCGCAGAGCTCCTAGAAGCAATGTGGTGTTGGGAGCTAGAGCCAGCAAGGGGAGCCTTGTAAGATAGCCCTGAAGAGTCCAGAATGTCATTTTGCCATGTGACTCAGGGAAGTGGAGAATGAGGCTTGATTTTTATGAGAACTGTGTCGGGTTCTGAAGTGCCTCCTGAAGAGGCTGCCGTGGATCAATGGACATTGAGGAAGATTTCATTTTTGAGGGGTTGTTGCCAAATGGAACTAGGTGGGGTATGGGAGTGATGCCCTTGTACTCTTCAATGACTGGATACAAGACTGACTTGGTGTGGACTCTGAGGTGTCTCAATTTAGACTGTTGTTCTTCTGAAAAGCGTTGCTTTAGAGACCTAGCAGGAGAGCTCTTTGTACCCAGAACTCTTGGGATTTTTCTTCTCAGACTGCTCCAGTGCCACTGTCTGTTTGGCCAGATTACTGAGGGAATGATTTTAGAGAGCTAGAGAGTGATGGTCCAGAGAATTGGGCTTTGGAAAAATTCCCTTTTTTACTTTAGTGCATAAAAACTTGTGACTTACGAAAAGCAATCAAGCTGCCAATTTGGGCTGATAGGATAAGAACTTTTTACGAGGCTTAGTCTGTGATTCCTTCACCTTGACTTTGAAGGAGCCATTCCTTTCTTCTTGGTCAGTATCTATGTCAGGGACCTACAGTGTGATCTGCTCTCCTTACACAGAGACCTGGTCTGCACTCAGTCTTTGAGCCAGAGAGTTTGGACTTCAGTATCCAGAAAAGCTTTTATGCAGTCCTCTCCACTCTGGTTCTTGTTTCTTTCCAGATCACAGCCTTCCGGTTTCATCTTCACCACCTGACAGCATCTCCCTGATTTCAGAATTCCATTGCAATTTCTTACAGGCTCTGCTCCCCTTTCCCTCTTCCTCACCAGAACATATCTGTTCTCTTGGCTCCTTGTTTTTCTCCTCTTCCAGCATCTCTGCAATCTTTACTTGTGCGTGTGTGCCTGGCATTCCTCCTGATACTTGGCCATCTGCTCTTGCAGTGCCCTGCCAATAGCTGAAGTTTCTATAGAAGCTCCTTCAGATGTATGACCTCCCAGCTCCCAGAGATGAAAATTTTGAGCAAATATGACCAGAGAATCCTTGCTGCAGGGCAAGAATGAAATCAGATGACCATGTACCTCAGAACATGCCTGGCTGCTCAGCTTCCAGATTTGTACCTCCATGCCCAAAAGTATGCCACTAATGTCCTGGGTGGAGAATTCTGTTCACACTCTCCCTCAGCCTGAACCAGCTCATCAAGGCGCATCTCCAGGGGGCACTGGCCGGCTTTCAGGAATGGAATAGAACTGTCTGAATTCCTGGTCCAGTCCCACCACACAGGAATCTTTTATATCATCCATATCATGGAAGGGTCTTCTTTTTGGAGACTCACTGAGCAGCTGCTTCAGGTCCAAATCAGTCAGAGACCATGGCAGTGACCTTGTGAAGCAAGCTGTTCTCAGAAGCAGAGCAGAAGGTTGAAGCAAGAGTAAGAGGTGGTCCCACATTCCCATAGGCTTATGCTCCTTGTGCCTGTTTTTCCTGGGCCTATTTTTCTTTCTGAAATTTCATTAACATCCCAGGTCACTTAGAGCCCTAAGAGCACTTATTCTTCTTCTTACCAACACCAAGAGCTGTGAAGCCAGTTTGGGAAAACCTGAGCTCTGTTCATTTCTTCTCCATGTTGAAAGTGTCATCTTTTTTCTTTTGTTCTCTTCTCACCAGCTTCCTTCAACTTCTTCTTTGATAATTTTTCTTATTTCCTTTAATGAAGTTATTGTCAGATTTTGATGTTTGTCATAACTGCAGTGTTCTCAAGTGAATGTAAAATCCTCCATGCTTTGAGATCAGAGAAGCAAGAACAAGCTCATCAGATGCTTCAAGTCAAAACCAGTTGACAGAAGAATCAGATGCATAATACTTAACCCCCGTACCAATCAAATCCCATATTCAGTCTTTTCTATGATTCTTTCCACCCTTGTTTCAGGTCGAAGACCTGCCACTTTTTCCTGCACACTCTTCATAAGCTGTGTGTAAAAGAACACTAGGCAGTGCTCACCATGTAGGTCAAAGGAGTGAGGGTAATCTGAACAGTTGCTGCAGCCGGCTTAGAATCTCAATGCTGTTCTGCTCTCCCAACCTCCACTCACCTGTATTTCTGGATCTCTTTAAAAATGTGAGATTCACATTTTCTGTATTTAATGACTCTAATTTTCTTCCTTTTTGGCTCTGCCAACTGAATAGATGACAGAATGAAACAGAGTTTGGATATTCAATACAAAACAATTTTTAGCCTTTAGAAAATAAAGCTGCTTTGTAAAATCTGCCTCAATCTTAAGGGTGCTTCATATTTAATAAACCTTGAGTGTTATTCAATCCCTTATCAATTGTAAAAAAAAATGTGGGATTCAGAAGGTCTGGGAGAGAGGTGAACTAGATCTTGGGGAGGTGGTGTTCTGACATGACTGTAAATAAATCTTGGCAGTTATTAATGTTTGTTTTATTTGTCACAAGTGTGATAGCACTGTGGGCTACAAATGTTCCCTTGCTGGCAGGATGGGCCAGATGCACTGGCTGCAGCTGTAGGTAGCAACTAGGCCCTGAAGTAAGTCTACCAATGGTGGCCCATGCAGTTCTATGGTCCATGTCTACAAATCAAAAAGTTCCCTTGAGAGTCAGGAAAGAGGGAAAACCTCAGCTTAAGGTCTGTAAAATATCTTAAAGGACAGCAGGGTGGCTTGTAGTTAATGCCCTGGGAGAACCTGGAGATCTGGCTTTTCTAAAATATGTTATTAAATAAAGGCATTCATCAAAAACTTGATGATAAGAAAACAAACAGCCTAATTTAAAAATGAATGAAAGAACTGAACAGATAGCTCACCAGAGAAGATATACAGATGGCAGATAAGCATATGAATAGATGCTCAGCATCATATGTCATTAGGAAATTGCAAATAAAAACAACAGTGAGATATCACTGCACACCTATTAGTATGGTCAAAATCCAGAACACTGGCAGCACGAGATGCTGGTGAGGATGTGGAGCAATGGGAAGTCTCATGCATTGTTGGTAGAAATGCAAAATGGTACAGCCACTCTCGAAGACAGTTGAGCGTTTCTTACAAAACTGAACATATTCTTACCAAACCACCAGCAATCACACTTTCAAAGGAATTGAAAACTTATGTCCACACAAAAGCCTGCATATGAATGTTTGTAGCAGCTTTATTCATAATTGCCAAAACTTGGAAGCAAACAAGATGTCCTTCTGTAGGTAAATGGATAAATTGTGGCACATTCCAACAATGGAGTATTATTCAGTGCTAAAAAGAAATGAGCTATAAAGCCATGAAAAAACATGGAAGAAACTTAAATGCATGATGCTAAGTGAATAAAACAATTGTGAAAAGGCTATACACTGTGTGATTCCAACTATATGTTGTTCTGGAAAAGGCGAAACTATGGAGACAGTAAAAAGATTGGTGGTTGATGGGTTGAGGAGGAGAGAGGGATGAATAGGTGGAGCACAGAGGATTTTTAGGGCAGTGAAACTATCCTGTATGATACAGTAATGATGGATACATGTCATTACATTTTTTAAAACCTGTAGCATATATAACACCAAGAGTGAACCCTAATGTAAACTATAGACTTTAGTTAATAATTATGTCTCAGTATTGATTTATCAATTGTAACAAATGTACCAAACTAAAACAAGATGAAAATAATAGGAGAAACTGTGGGTTGGTAGGAGAAAAGGGACATTTGAGAACCCTCTGTACTTTCTGTTTGGTTTGTCTGTAAACCTAAAACTGCTCTAAAAAATAAAGTATATTAATAGAAAGAAAGAGAGAGAGAGAGAGAGAGAGAGAGAGAGAGAGAGAGAGAGTGAGTAAGCAAGCACTTACAACTGTGGGAGAACAGGAGAACAGAACTTTCACAAAAAGTCTTAACAGACGAGAGTACATCTGGAGCACAATGGAAAGCAGTCACTGAGCCCAGCTCCCGGAGGAGAGAAAAGTGGTCAGAAACCCAAGGAGTTGGGGGAAGGAGCCCTACCCTCTTAATAGGTGTTATAATTTCACTGATCTCTTGAGCATCCCAAACAAAATTATTTTAAAGATTTTTTCTGTTCATAATATTGACTTCACCTGTATTGAGTTCATATCAGATTCTTTATTATTTTATTTTTTAACAATATTTTTTATTTTTCACTTACAGTTGGCATACAATATTATATTAGTTTCAGGTGTACAGCATAGTGATTAGATATCTGTATAATTCAAAAAGCAATCCTCCCAATAAATCTAGTGTCCCTCTGACACCATACATAGCTATTGCAATGTTATTGATGATATTTCTTATGCTATACTTTATACCTCCATGACTATTTTGTAACTACAGATTTGTACTTCTTAATCCCTTCCCCTTTTCCCACCATCTCCTGCCTCTCTCCCTAATCTGGTAACTCTCAAAATGTCTGCTGTACCTATGAGTTTGTTTCTGTTTTGTTGTTGTTTATTTTGTTCTTTAGATTCCACATATATGTGAAATCATATGACATTTGTCTTCCTCTATCTGATTTACTCCACTCAACACAATACTCTTTAAGTCCATCATGAAATATCTTTTTCCATCCCTTTACTTTGAGTTTGTATGTGTCTTTTAATCTGAAGTGAGTCTCTTGTAGGAAGCCTATGTAAGGGTCTTGTTTTCTTATCCATTCAGCCACCCTATCTTTTGACTGGAGCATTTAATTCTTTTTCATGTGAAGTACTTGTTGATAGATATGTAGTTAATGCCATTCTTTATTCATATTTTTGATACATATTTTTTTCTTCTTCTTAAAGAAGTCCCTCCAACATTTCCTATAATACTGGCTTGGTGGTGTTGAACTTTTAGCTTTTTCTTGTCTGGGAAGCTCTTTATCTGTCCTTTGATTCTAAATGATAGGTTTGCTGGGTAGAGTAATTTAGATTGTAGATCCTGGGTTTTCATCATGTTAAATATTTTGTGCTAAGCCCTTCTGTCTTGAAAAGTTTCTGTTGAGAAATCGGCAGCCAGTCTTATGGGAGCTCCTTTGTAGATAACTAATTGCTTTTCTCTTGCTGCTTTTAAGATTCTCTCTTTGTCTTTAACCTTTGGCATTTTAACAATGATGTGTCTTGGTGTGGGCCTCTTTGGGTTCATCTTGTTTGGGACTCTGAACTTCCTGGGGTTGTATGTCTATTTCCTCTACCAAGTTAGGGAAGCTTTCTGTCATTATTTCTTCAAATAGGTTTTCAAAAATTTGCTTTCTCTCTTCACCTACTGGAACCCCTATGATGCAAATGTTGTTAAGCTTGATGTTCCAGAGGCTCCTTAAACTATCTTCATTTTTTTTTGGATTTTTTTCCTGTTGCTCTTCTGATTGGGTGTCCCCCGCTATCCCATCCTCTATATCACTGATTCAATCCTCTGCTTCATCCACTCTGTTGATTCCCTCTAATGTACTTTTCATGTCAGATACTGTATTCTTCATTTCTGACTGGTCCCCTTTAATGTTTTCCATGTCCATTTTTATGTTTTCTATCTCCTTGTTAAAGTTTTCACTGAGTTCATCTACTCTTTCCCTAAGTTCATTGAGCATCCTTATAACCAGTATTTTGAACTCTGCATCTGGTAGATTGCTACTTCCATTTTGGTGAGTTCTTATTCTGGAGCTTTGTTCTGTTCTTTCATATGAGACATGCTTCTTTGTCTCCCCATTTTGGCTTCCTCCCTGTGTCTGTTTCTATATATTAGGTAGGTCTCTTAAGTCTCCTGGTCTTAGTAGAGTGGATTTATGTAGTAGGTGTCCTGTGGGACCCAGAGGCACAGTCCTGGGAGGGGTCCAGCTGGAAGCCAAGTTCAGTTGCAGCCTGTGTACTTCCAGAGCCACCTGGAAGGAGTCACCAAGCAATCCACAGATTGCTGCCACCTGTGCTGGAGCCTTGAAGGGCCAAGTTAGAAATCAAGTCCAGTTGCTAGTAGTGCAGGGCTTGGAGCTGCTCAGCAAGAGGTACAGGGCATGCCATGGCCAGATGCCGCTTCTTTGGGTTTTGTGGGCCTTTGAGAGATTTTAGGAGTGTCTGCAGCAGGAGCCAAAGACAAGCCATTTGTTGGCTATCATCAATAAATCAAAGAACAACAAGTGTTGGCGAGGATGAGGAGAAACTGGAACCCTCAGACACTGTTGGTGGGATTGCAAATTGGTACAGCCACTGTGGAAAATAGTCTGGAGATTCCTCAGAAAATTAAAATTGGATCTACCTTTTGACCCAGTAATTGCACTTCTGGGTATTTATCCAAAGAAAATCAGAACAATAATTTGTA
This sequence comes from Pteropus vampyrus, assembly GCF_000151845.1. Lineage (NCBI taxonomy): Eukaryota > Metazoa > Chordata > Mammalia > Chiroptera > Pteropodidae > Pteropus > Pteropus vampyrus. The sequence continues at coordinate 1,280,327 of NW_011889168.1, read as the reverse complement.
AAGATCTATGCATCCTTAGGTTCATGGCGGCACTATTCACAATAACTAAGATATGGAAGCAAGCTAAATGCCCATTAACAGACAATTGTCTAAAGAAGTTACGCTTCATATATACAGTGGATTATTACTGAGGCATAAAAGAAAAAATGAAATCCTACTATTCGCAACGACATAGATGGACCTGGAGGTTATTATGCTGAGTGAAATAAGTCAGACAGAGAAAAATAAATACCACATGATTTCACTTATATGTGGAATCTAAGGAATTAAAAGAATAAACTAATCAAAACAGACTCACAAATATAGAGGACAATCTGGTGACAGACAGCGGGGAGGGGTGTTGGGCTGGGAGAAAGGGGTGAAGGCTTAAAGAAGTACAAATTAGTAGTTGATAGATGGTCACGGGGATGGGGAGTATGGCATAGGGAATGCACTCATCAGTAATGTAATGGCTATGCGTAGAGCCAGAGGGAAGATAAAGTAATCAGCGGAATCATTTTATAAACTATGTAAATGTCTAACCAATATACTGTATACTTGAAACTAATAATAAAATAAAATAAAAGACAGACATTTGTATGGAATAAACCACTGGAAGAGGCTTGGGTACACCCACAAGTTGGGAGAGGCAGAGACTCAGGGAATCACCTGGGCAGAGCGACCTGTGTTATTCAGGTTGATGGTGAATCAGATACGGCTGTGTCTGCCTCCACAGGCAGGGAAGGGGGAGGAATCAGTCAAGAAACAATGGATACTGTCAGCACTTCTGTCCAGGAGAAAGCTGCCCCTCCAGCCCTCATCCTGAAGCCTGACAACTCAGCGTCTCCTCGTATGTCCCTGGCGCCTGTGAGCAGCTGCTCCAGCATTGGAGCTCAGAGCGAGTGAGTCCATCAGTGAGTAAGGCCGGGCATGGGCCCTTTAAGAGGAATGTCTGCGATTCCTGCAGCCCTCTATCTCAGTCATCCACAATCTCTGCTTGTTTTCACAGCCAAAGGTTGTGGGGACTTCACTTCCTGGTGCTGGAACCCTGGGCTGGGGAGCACAGTGTGGGGCTGGGACCCTTTGCTCCTCAGGTTGGGGAGGGGGCTCTGCAGCCAAGATATCTCTCCTGATTCTCTATCACCATATGCAGTTGTGGGACCAGGCCATTTTGTGTCTCCACTCCTCCTACTGATTTGAGTTGTCCTGTTATTTTTGTCCCTAGTTATAGGGCTTCTGTTCAGCCAGACCTCAGGTGACTCCGTGTGCTGGTAGCTCTGTAGTTTTGGTGTGGTTGTGAGAGGAGGCATGCACAGCCTCTACTTTCTATGCCATCTTGACCAATCTAGCTCAGATTCTTTATTAGATGTTTTTTCCTTAGATGAGATTTCTTCATGAATACTAGAATTTTTGTTTGCACTTTCATTTGGAGTATCTTTTCCTTTCTCCTTGTCTTCCTTTTTCTTTGTTTTATTTTCATTTACATTCTGACTTTTTATGTTGAGCTAATTGCCAGTTGCCTCAATTCAGCCCCCCTTTAGTAGCAGGAAATTGAATACAAGGAGCATGAACGCCTTCTATTTCCTGGGTTTCCCATTCCATGTCCTATTGAAGAACCATTGGTTGTCAATGTGAAAAGCGAATCCACCACTTCCACAATGAACCTTTGGTACCTCTTGGAATATGATTCTGTACCCGCTCAGACTTCCCTCTCAATGGGTCCCCAGGCATGCCTTCTTTCCAGGCTGAGGCTTCGGTCTTTGTGTGCACAGACTACATTCAAATTTTTGTGAACTTGACGCCAATAGAGGTTTGGTGCAGGGGAATGGCCCTCTTCCTATCTCTACCTTCTTCTTTTGTACGAACTAATCTAGAATCTTTGCTTCCATTTGTTTGGGAGACAGAGAAAATCTTCCTGCAGAGAAAGAGAAGAACAAAGGAGAAATGCAGAAAGAAACAGAACCTAAAGATGAAGAGAGAGGAAATCATGATTTGCCCATTTTTCTCAAGTCCTGTTCTCTGCCCTTCCTGAAGTCTGATTGTATAACTCTTCTTTCAGTTCTAGGACACACCTCGGTATTCTTATAATACCTCTTCCATATATTTTTTGCTTAAGCAAAAACACACTTGGTCCAGTGTGTTTGTGATTCCCGTGCCAAGCACTACTGCACTCCACACTCTGGGAATTCCTGCTCCCAGAACTCCTGCTTTGGAGTAGCAATCTTGGCTCTTACTGTGCAGTGGGAGAACTTAGGCATCTCTCAATACAAGCAAACTTTTTCAGTAAGACAGGATTAGGTCAGGAAAACAGAGCCACTCTGTGTATTGCAGGAAACTAAGGGCTTAAGGGCTTATACGATGTGGGGAAGCCAGAGGAGTGGGGGTTTGAAGGCTGTTGCTAGATGGTTGGAGAAATAGTCACTGATGCTTCTTTCTAGCATGAAGCACTGGATGGAGCAGGTGGTACTCAGAAGTTTTCCAGGAAATTACCACAATTCTCAAGTGTTTAGAAATGACCCAACCAACTTTCTCTCTAGCAGCAAAGTGAGAACTTGAGGAGAAGTTCGAGAAGTTGTGGTATTTGGCCACAATGACTGCCAAGTGGGAAATCATTAACAATTCTAAGAGTGTGGAGTTCACAGAGAACTCTGAGAAAATAGAATTTGGAAAGGAGACCTTAGAAGTGGGTGGTAACCATGCAAAGTTGACAGTTGAACCAAAGTTCCTTTGAAAATGAGAAAATTGTCATGTGTTGAGAGCCAGAGGACTTTTCCCAAAGCAAAAAATGGCTGAACCAAATGATTTTGCAGGTCCTTTCCAGTTTTAAGATAGACTGAATCTTAAACATGGTCCAGATAGTGTCTCCTATAGACTCATCAATAGCAAGAAAAACGTGAAAGATTGTGGAGCTGGACCACTCTTAGTAAAGTGACATGAGCCCCTTATACACTGGCCTCTGATTGAGAAGGCCATGCCCAGTGTTTCATCAGAGTTAGTTTTTCTCATAACATAAACTTTTCTCAACAAGCCAGCCTTCCCTCCAGTCTCGAGCCATCTCTCATTGGTTCTGCCACCTGATTTTTGTGTCACCTGCCATTGAGGATGCACTTTACTGCTCTAGTTTACCTGTTCATTGCTGGTCTGTGAGGTATCTTTATACCCAGCTTGGGTGGAGGAGACAGAATCACTTTTGCTTCTATATCCTTGACCAATTTGCCTAAACGAATGCACAAAGATCTGGGACAAAGACCCATGCCTCCCTTCCACTTAAAAATTATGCCATCTTTTTCAAACCTCTTCTTCATTCAGCCTATTTTACTCTTCTCCCTGCACTGCATATGTAAAATCTTTCTTGTACATTAAAAAGTTGTGAAAGATTTACTTGTCTTAACCACATGATTTTCCAGATGTGTTAATCATGCATTACTCACATACTCTGAGCTTTTGCTGTTAATGTCATTTTACTGAACTTGGGAGAAGATACTTGTGGTGGTTATATAATTCTCAGTCTTGCTGACAGGGAATCTCATAATATGCTTAAGTGTAGGGGGTCCTCATTTTTGATTCATTGTCCTGATGAAATAAAATCCTTTTGTTATTTTCTGCCTTTAGTTGAATGGTAAAGGAAGTCAGCATTTTCTTTTATTTGGATGTTCAATTTTACTTCTATAGACAAATATTATTGAAAGACTAAAGTAATATTGATGGTCTAAACAGAGAAGTCAAAGTTCCTATACTAAAGATTAATGGATTTTTCATTCTTTTTGTCAAAGTAAACCATAGAGCATTATTTCATTCCCTCAAGATAGTTTCAAAAAGAATGCACAGTTCAATACTCAGAATCATGGTGAGATTAATTGATCAGAAATTCTACAGTTTCTCCATAGTTACCATAAATAGTATGGTTATCAAATAGACAGACACAGAACACTTGACAACTCTTTCTTTGTTATATTCTGTAATTAATCTTGAAACCAGCTTTATTTGTCAATTAAAAAAATAAGTCAGTGGAACATGCAGCTAACACATGGCATGATTCTATAACAAACATGATTCATGGTCCAGAGCAGGTTCATGCAGAAACCAGCTTTGCCTTTGATTAAATGGCAAAGCATGTTTATACAGCATCCTCCAAGTACTTGAGTAAACTCTGTATTTGAGGCTGAAATGCATACAGTATCACTTTGTCTTTTCAGCAGCATAGATTCAATTGTTCTTGGTCAAATGTATTTTGGGGATGCTATCTGTATAATCAAAGCAATAATGAATTGTGGCAGTTTAAAAAATGTGCGCAAATTTTTTGACACCCTTCCCAGGTGGGTTCTATGACTTCTCCACCTGAATCTGAGCTGACATTAGTGACTCATTTGTAATCAATAGAATCTGCAAAGCAATCCACATAACTTTTGAGGCAAGTTCATAGAAAGCCATGCAGCTTCTGCTTGGTTCTCTTGGGACATTTGCTGTGGGGGAAGCCAGGTGCCATGTAAGAAATCCAACTACTCTGAGCCCCTCATGCTGTTGAGGACAAGTGGAGGTAACTCTGGTTGACAGCTGAACTAAATTCCCAGCCACCAGCCAAAATGCCAGCCATGTGAGTGAGCCATTTCAGACGTCCCATTCAGTTGAACCTTCAGATGACTGCAGTCTTCAAGAGAGCCCAAACAAGAACTGCTTAGCTGATAGATAGATAGATAGATAATAGATAGGTAGATAGATAGATAGATGATAAATTCTGTAGTCAAGTAGTTTCAGAGAGAATTCTGCATCTTAGGAGATTCAAAATGCACATTGTAATATTAAAGGCTCTGATAAATCCTGCAGTGCAGAAATGTAGCCTAAATTTAGCCTAAATTTATTTAGCCACAGAGCCATTTTGTCTTGAAACATCAGTTAGCTTCTGATTGATAAAATTAGCACTCCAATACATTTTTCAATGATAAAAATTATCATTTATAGCTTGGTACTACATGTTGGCTCAGATTTCAAAGAGAGCCTGTTGTAGTTGTAATAGTTCATTGACTTCATCTTGATAAAGAAATCAAATTTCACGGGGAGGTATGACTAATAAGGATGGGTAGAGGACCTGAAATATGTCAGAAAGTAAGAGGCTATTGGTTAAACTAGAAATTACAAGTACAGAGACTATATTCTATATTAGCAATCGTCAGGAAGAAAGTTACTTCTGAATAGGAAAATAATTGGATTTTAAAATGTTCTTTTGGTTCTGCCTCTTTTGGTTATCAAAGGAGTGGCAGAAACTTCTGGCTGAGTCTCAGAGATAATCAATCAGTCTATCTATCTATCAATCTATCATCTATCTATCATCTAATCTATCATCTATCATCTCTCTCTGTCTGTCTCTAACATCTATCATCTATCTATCTACCTATCTATTATCTATCTATCTATCTATCTATCTATCTATCTATCTATCTATCTATCATCTATCTATCACCTATCTATCTGTCCATCCATTCATTCATCCATTCATCCATCCATCCATCCATCCATCCATCCTCATTCATTTCATTTGAATAGGTAATATATTTATGTGGTATAAAATTCAGAAGGTACAAAGTGATACACACTGAAAACTTACCTTCCCACTCTTTCAACCAAAGTGTTCCCAGTCTGTTCTTTCAGGGTTAATTTAAGCATTTATAAACAAATACATATATATGTTCTTAAAGAAAACTTATGGTAGCATACTATACATATTATATTCTGCACCTTGCTTTGTTCAGGTAAAAATATGTATTTGAAGTCATTCCATATCTATACATGGAAAGTTTCTTTACTCTTATTTTTCCCATATCTATGCAATATTCCATTGTATGGATGTGTACCATCTTGTAATTAAACAGTCACTTAAGGATGGGACTTTTCCAATTATAAACAATGTTGCAGTGAATAAACTTGTACGTGAATCACTTTGCATGTTTGCAAATGTATGTGAGGATACATTACTAGATATGGAATTGCTGGGTCAACCGATGGCAGGTGTTGCTGGTGCCTGGCCCAGATCCCTTTTATGGGACTGGCATAGACATTCCCTAGCCACCGCAGATATTGGCTGCTAAAAACTCACACCTGCTTTCTTTTCTGGCAAACTGCTGTTAACTGACAATTGCTGCCTGGCCCACAGATGTCATGGAAGTTACACACCCTTCTGGGGACAGCCCTTGGCCAATGACTGACAGATGTGTGGGTATAACAGCCAAGCCTCCTTGTCTCTGGGCAGGACAACCTCTGCCATGCAATTTTCACTCAAGAGCTCCTTGTGGGATCAGGCTGAGCCTGGACTAATCTGAAGCCACATCTTGTTCTAGCTCCTTCTCCTGCCACCCTGCTTCTCTTACTCCCTGGCAGGTTTCTCCTGAGAACATTCCCTCAATAAGTCATCTGTACAAGAATCCCTGTCTCAGCCTCTGTTTCTATGGAAGCTCATCCAAGACAAATGGTATGTGCACATGTAATTTTTATGGATTTCATAGATATTGCTCTATTGTCCTTCATAGTGTTTATATCAATTTAGACTCATCCTAGCGATATAAGAAAGTATTAGGAAAAATCTTATCATCTTAATTGCTCACCAAATATTACTAAAAGAATGAATATATGCTGTATCTTATTTTGGTGATGGTATATTTGGTGCAGTGTGTCCATACTTTTGTTTGTTTCCAGAGGAACAGGGACACATATCTGCTTTAAAAGTTATATTTCTATCTCAATAGCCATGTGACCACTGACTCAATGGCCCTTCCACTTTGCTATGGGTGCCAGAGAATGCTGAAAACTATATGGTAGGAAATGCCCTGGGCAAAGGGAAGGGTTAGTGTATTTTAAGATATAACAGATGTCAGGACTGGTATCTTATTTTTTGAAAATCTTGACGGAGCATGGAATACTCAGATAGGAGGAAAATATTTGGGACTCACAGGGAAATTCTGCTGCTGAGTCCAAAATTGACCAATGCTTTTAGATAGTATATGGTTTAAGCTACAGTGTGATTTGCATAAGCCAGAGGCAGCCTGCTGGGAGCTTTCAGATCAGCAGACTTGAGATTCCAATCACAGCTCTACTGCCTTCGAACTCTGTGCTCTTATCTCTCTGAGTCTCAGTTTTATTTTCAATAAAACAGTAATGTAAAATCTATCATGCAAAATTATTATGAAGGTTCAATATGTTTGGTCCTTGGTAGAAATTCTATAAAGGGTATTGAAATAGTAGCAGGAATTGTGGTTATTATTATTAGAGAGCTTTCATTGATTATGATGAAAGGTCTTAACACTAGGGAAGTATGTTTAGTACAGAAGAAGAAGGTCCAGGAGAAAGGCTCCTGGTCTTCAAATGTCAACAGCCCTACTTTTCACTTCTTCATGTTGTCCTATTTCAATTCTTTTACACTAACAAAGACCCATACTTCCCTCCCACTGCTTCAGTCTCCCAGTTCATTCAGGGGCTGGCATAGATGGCCAAAAAAAGAAAGCCAGAGCATGTGGGTGGCAGGGTTTTCTCTTCTGGTAAATGTTTGGGAACCCAATGACCTATACTCAAGAGGAAAGATTGACTTCCTATGTAGCAAGGAGTTTTAACGGTGAGAAGTTTTCCTGTTTCCATTGAGGACAACGAAAAAGGAAATGGAAAAGCTGAAACAGAAGATCTTCCAAGACTCCTAGTGCTAGCAGATTCCATACTGTGAACACATTGCCTCTGGGTTTTTTGGGTATAGTCCAGGTTTATGATTCAGCATTGGTTTTGTATTGTCTAGGCCACCTAAAGGAATCCCCACACATAACAAAAATGCACACATTAAGAACAAAGCCAAGGATTTTTTTTTAACCATTATGTTTCGGGGGGCGGAGGGGAGTTTCAAATGATCTTTTTTCATTACATTCCCTACCTTTGTCCTGCTCATAAATGTTGATGTTGCATAATGAGTAGAGTTTTGAACAAGTTTATTTGCTTGTTCATTTTGGTGGAGGAAGGGGGACTTTTTTGAGAAAAGAAAATTAGAACATTTTTAAAGAAAAGTTTATGCCAAAAGAGTATTCTCTGTTTAAGAAAAATATGAAAGCTAGATCTGTTTTGAGCCTTTCAAGTTAGATAATAGTTTGAAAGTATGTCTTTACATCTTGTAAAATAATCATTGCACACATTATTTATCCTCTTTTCCAGAATAAAGTACTTCTTGGTACTTACACTTGAGAGAACTTAGAGATACAGATTGGGGTGGAGTGTGCTCCTAGCTTCTTTTTCTTCTGCAATATGGAAGGCAGATTGGGTAACATTCACATAACGTTCACTGAGATCCAGGCTGTCATGTTGCACAACCCCAGGGGACACCATTGCATTGTATCCTATATGAATGACACCCTCTGGAATACAGCAGTGTAAGTGGTGAGCCCTGGAATTGTGCTTCATTTAGTAATGTCCACATTTTGCTTCTAAATGCCACATTTGGGGTCTTACCTTATCTAGTGTCCCTAGGATGCACATCTACAGTCCAAGCCACCACAGCAACAACTTGAGATTAGTATTATCAGAACAGAAGCTGGCAATCAATTCCAGTTTAAGATACTTTCCTTCCTCTGAGTATCTGCTGTGGTATGGAAGAACGACTAAGGCTTGGTCCCTGCACTCATGATAAGCACAAGACGGGAGTTGACCCACAAAAGGCAGGAGATTTTGGTCCTTTGTTCTATGAGTTTGGTGACCATATTTTTCAAACAAAAATCAGGACAAATGGTCTGGCAAAAGATTATTTATAGTCTTTGAATATATTTAAAAGGAGTCTTGGTGATTTATGTGACAAATCATTGTGTAGAAAAGAATGAAACTGTGAAATTGATGTTGTCCCTGGAACTTTAATTTACACTCAGTACTTATCCTATAAATAGCTACCATTTATTAAAGACTTATTATTGAAGCACCAGAGAAAGTGCTTTATAGAAATTATCTAATTTTCTTCTTGGGACAACTCTAAGAGGTAGGCACTATTAATCCACTTTATAAAGGGGATAACTGAAATTCTGAAATGAGAAGTAGCTTACCAAGATCAGGTAAGTGATAGAGCTGACATTCCTAGCCAGGCTGGCAGAACCCACTATTTTCAGCGATACAACATTATACTGTCTCTCCTATTTAATGGGGCTTTTTACTCTTTTATTGGCAAGTTTTACTCTTTTGTTTGGGTCTGAAGTACAGCAAAATGCTGTAATCCTATTAGGCCTAGAGGTGTGCAATTCTCTTCTATTAGTGGAGAATAAGACATTTCTTATCTCTTTAATTTAGTTCACAATAACAAATATTTATTAAGGATCTACTTGGTACTAGGCAGTGGGTTAGTAGTTATGGAATATAAAGATTAATGATTATTTGCCGTGTCCTCTTTCTACCCTACTGCGTGACAAAGTCCGGAGATGGGGACAGAGGCTTCAAGGAATGCATCGTCAAGAACGAGGACGTGGCATGTGTTTAGGGATAATTGGTTTCTTAGAAATGATCCTATTAATAGGGGGAATTGGGGTAGCACAAATTCTAGTAAGTGTAAACGCTATACAAATGGATTTCCTCAAAATTGGCTCTGAGGAAAACATAGTAAATTCCCCGCATATGGAATCAGCTCTAGTCACCCTGACGTGTCCAGAATGTGTAAACCCTTTATTTGAACAATTATTAAGGGAAATTCCTTTTGACGCGCCTCTTAAAGATATTATGAATAAATTATAACAAGCTGAATTACTAGAACCAGTTTATACTCCTGTTCCCACGCAGTTAGTAGAAAAATTAGTAAAAGATAAGAAATTTACTCATAAGCCTGTGCCTACTATAGAAGGGCCTCCTTTTGTGGACTAGTGGATAAATAGAAAACTCTGGTATCCACCTAGGGGGGCTAATAGTATGAAAAGATTACCCAATCTTCCTTTGCCTTATACAGAAGCTTATAATAAAGATAGTATACATATAGTGAATAAAGATAGAATTCATGTGCCTTATAGTAGTTTAAGTTTCATAGAATGGCTGGCTAGGTCAGGATCTCCTTGGTGCTTAAAAAACAAAGGAACAGAAACTTAGCTTATGAAAGCAGCTTTGTAAAACTGATTTTTATAAATATTTTCCTCATTACTGCACCAAGGAAACTTTTGAACAGCTATGAGAAAGGTTCAGCTTGAACTTTAGATATAGCATAAATCAAATAGCATTTAAAAGATTTCTTCAGGCAGAAAGAAGAACAATGTCTGCCCACAAGCCAATGCTTGCTGTTATGAATACATCTATCTATCACCTTTACTTAAATCAAACTGTATCTTACGTAATAGATATAAGAATTAAAAGTTTAGATTGTTCCATCAGGTAGTTCTGTTCTAATGATTGAGAGAAAAATGTACTAGTTAATCATGAACATTAATAATAATATACTCTATAAGATTTTCTGCTTCGCCTAACCACAGAAATTTAACTCCCTGCTACCTTAACAACAAAGTATAATCAAATGCCAAAATAAAAAGTATAAAAGTTGTACTCAAATCACAATAAAACGGAACAGTGTCACACCGCCTCTGAGTTGTGTAGTCGACTGTCTCCCGCACCGACGCCTTGCCCACCTTCAGGCCCCCCTGGATCCTGTCGTGGCTGGACCGCGGTAATTATTAATACTGCATTCTTCCTACTCTCAAGATGTGTAGATTAGAGAGAAAAGGCAAGCATACAAATAACTGTCATATAAGGCCAACTGTAATAAGTGACATAATTGAGAAGCTAATTGTTATGAGAATTTTGGAAAAATAGAAATTAAATCCTATTCTGTAGGAAGCCTCCTACAGAATTGGCATTTAATGAGGCCACTGGAAGATTGTAGGGCTATCATAGTTACTATGGTTGTATAATAATTTATACAATACTGCCCAAATTAGTGGCCTTAAACAATCATTTTAGTTTGCTAAAAATCTTATGTTTAGGAATTTAGGAAGGTTTCAGCTGAGCAGTTCTTGCTTGGAGTCATTTAAATGGTTTGGATCAGATGTGACTGGGGCTACAGTCATCTGAAAACTCAAATGCTTGAATGTCCAAGATGGCACACTCACAGGAGTAGCATTGATGCTGGCTATCAGTGGAACTCAGCTGAGAGCTCAGCTGGGATGCCAACTGGAGTGCCTATACATGTCCTTTATAGCGTAGTAGTCTCAGGCAGAAGTTGTGTGGACTTTTCTGAACTAGCCTTAAATGTCACATAGCATCACTTATGCCACATTTTACTGGTAATGAGTCACTATGACTAGCCCAGATTCAGAGGTGGGTGGCATGGGCCCCATCTCAATGGGACGAGGATCAAGTTCACACTGTAGAAGAGAATGTGCAGTCTGCCACAAGAGTGTGACAGGTAGAGCTGTGGGCAGAGGGCCTTCTAGCCAGATAAAACAGCAGGAGCAGGAAAGGAATGTTCAAAATGTATTGAAGGAATGGCAAGTTGTCTGGTTTGGCTGGGGTAATGAGTATGATGAACTGAGAGAGAGAAATTTAAAAAACAATTCTGTGTCCTGTCCACAGAGGGCTTTGAAAGCCAAAATATTTAGTCTGAATTTATTGAGAGACAACATAGTGATGAGATTAAGAGCATGGCTTTGGAGTCAGCTAGAACTCTTTCCAGATCAGCCTTTTACTGTAAGCTATGTGACCTTGGATGAATTCTTTAGCCTTCCAGAGACTCAATGTTCTTACCTGTAAAAGAGGATAATTATAACTTTGTTGTAGTTTTACTTCACAGGATAAGATAATGAATGTAAATCATTTAGCATATAATAAAGGATGGCAATTATTACTACTCTGAGAGTACTAAGGTAGCCAATGAGAATGTTTGAGGATAAAATAACATGATCATATTCATTTTTCATTCAGAAAGATACCAGAAGACAGTGAATAGGCCTAAAGTCAGGAAGACCAGTTTGGAAGAAATGTTAACCTAGCTGAGAAGTCATGAGAGTCTGAACAGGGGTGGTGACTGGGGATGATGTTAAATAGACAGAGGTTTTATTTGGTGGCTCATTGCCAAAAGGGTGAGCAAGAGGGAGAACCTGACTTGGGTCAGCGGTCAGAGGTCAGACTGCAGGTCCTTCTGGTGGGGTGCTGTGAAGAGGCAGCATTTCTGCTGTCTAGGATTGCTCTTGCTCTCTGCATAAAGGAAGTGTCTTCAGCAAGATTCTAGAAACAGAACCTGAGACAGGGATTCTTGGGTGAGTGTTTTATTGGAGGAGTGTTCTCAGGAGAATGGGAGTGAGGGAAGAAGGATGGAGTAGGGGAAAACTGTTAAGAAAGGAGGTAGTGTCACCTGGAGACTAGATTCAGCTGATTCTACAGGGACCTCTACAGCTTGATTGCACCATAGAATTAGTTGCATCTTGAGGCAAAGGGGCCTGCCTTTTGTACTTCCCAGTCAGTCATTGGCTTTGGGCTCCCTGCGGGTGGTGTTGGGAGGTAAAATATAATCTCCCTTGCCAGATGGCTCCATTTGCCCAAGAGCAATTCTCTGGAGAAGTGGGGGCAGCTGTGAGCTCTCAGCAACCACCATTCCTGGAAGCTGGGGAATGGGTATACTGGCCTGGAAAAGAGAGTTGGATGAGGCACCACCAGTTCTCTTATAAGGGTCTGTGTTTCAATTGATCTGCTTGACACCTTTCCTGAGCCAGGGAACCAGTGCAGTTCAACTTCTGCTCAGCATGATTATATTCATTATAGAAAATCCCTTTAGGTTGCAGGTTGTGATGATAACTAACGCCTTGTGTTTAGGAGGCCATCTTTTCTCCTTAAAGAACCCTGGAGTATGGCATCATGCATGGGTAGACTCCTGAAATGGAGGCCAGTAGCTTGTCTATAGAGCCTCTTGGCCTGCAGATGTGCAGAGAGAAAGAAAGAGGGAAAGGGAAAGAGGCCCATAGAACAGATAGTACACAGAGATGTGCATTACATTGTACTTACTGAAGACATTTTCCCCTCTTAATTTATGTACATCTCAAAGGACCCAGCAGGTGTTATTTATTTCATCTCTGGATCTGTGATCTTCTGTTCCATGCACACTGGATTTGATTGAGATTAGACAAATTGCTGTTTTCTTTGAAATGGGAGACTTCTGAAGCAATCTCTGAATGTAGTGTGTGATAAATTAAACTTTTCGTATAGGTACTGTTTACTTCTTTAAAGTCAATATAAATGATTAAATGGGAATAACTTATGTAATTCAAAGTGAACACATACACACATATCAAATTTTTAGATGAATGGTTTGGCTGCCTGCCACCAGAAATCTCCCACTTCTCTTTTATTATTAGAAGCAAACACAAAACTGAATCAACACCATCAAGGGTTTGCCCACTTGGAAAGGATATTGCATTCCAGAGCAGTCCAAAGGTTACACTACTCATAACGATTGTATATTGTTTTCGCTAAAGTTCATGGGAAGATAATAGCCTTTACTTTCTGCCTTTATACCAGCTTTCCAGCATTCATAATCCTTCTAAAAGGGAGAGACACACCTTTTGTGTATTTTGCAAAGTGGGCCTTTGTGGGCACTCTTTGGGAAATTCTCCTACTGGACTGAGCCATTCTATTTACCACCATGGACCTACCATAGTTTGTCATAGCAACCTGATGGACTAAGACATCCTTAATTTTGGAAAGAGAAATAGTCATGAAAACCACTCACTGACTCTTGCCATTCCTATACTAGACAGATAATATAAAAATGAGTTGCTGGAGGTCAGAGGTTATGTTTTGACCAGATGACTACAAATAAATGGTTTCCAAAATATGTTTTAGATGCCATCATATTGAGTGAGCTAATTAAGTCCTAAAGGTTAAATGCTAGTGAGGTTTCTCGCTTCTACCAAGATTAATATTCAAGACGACCATGTTTTATATGTATTTAAAATGAAAAAAGATCACCTTTTGTTATTTGATGTGTAATGAAGAGATAAAAATTCAGGAAGCCCCGGCTTATAGTGAGAGGAGATTGTGAGCAAGTCTTTGAGCCTCAGATTCTTTATCTCTAATGTTTGTCTGACCTGTCTAAGCATCTAAGGTGATATATAAATGAAAAGGAACTTTGTAACTCCTGAGTGATGTTCAAATATTGGAAACTAGGAGACATTAAAGAATTATATATTTAAAATATCCTCTTTTATTCCATTACATAGGAAAATACACTCATAACAAAAATATAGAAAAGTGAGAAAAAAAAAGGGAGAAACAATTAGGATTTAAGATGTTATCAGTTTAAAAGTGATATCACTTTGAATTGGATAATATAGTGGATTGAATGGTGGCTCCCCAAAAGATATATCTGAGTCCTCTGTACCTGTGAATGTGATTTTATTTGGGAAAAGGGTCTTTGCAGATATAATTAAGGATCTTGATATGAGATCATTCTGGATTAACTGGGTGAGCCCCAAATCCAAAGATAAGCACCATTATGAGAAGAAAGAAACACGGAGGGAAAATGCACAGGAAGGCCATGTGAAGATGGAGAAAGAGATTGGAGTAATGTATCTTCAAGCCAAGGAATGCTAAGGATTGCCAAAGATTGCTGGCAGCCACCAGAAGCTGAAGAGGTAATGAAGGAGTCTTCTTGAGAACCTTCAGACAGAGCATGGCCCTCCTGACACCTTCATTTCAGATTTCCGGCCTCCAGAACTGTGAGAGAGTACATTTCTATTGTTGTAAGCCACTTACTTTGTGGTGAATTTTTATGGCAGCCTTAGGAAACTAGTGCAGATGCTCACCATAAAGAAAGCCCTATGAATTTCATCATGCCAGAGTGAGCAGAGTATTGAAAGATAAGGGACATGTGTGGTTGCAATCTGCAATGTATGGCTTTTCTAATGAAAAAGTTTACTTTCTGCCCCTTTTAAAGAACAGTCACTTTAAATGGACCAAAAGAAAACTTGGTTCCAATCTAGGCTTTGCCACTTACTGGTAATATAGCCTATGACCTATATACTTGGTTCCAATCTAGCCTTTGCCACTTACTGGTAATATAGCCTATGACCTATATACTTGGTTCCAATCTAGGCTTTGCCACTTACTGGTAATATAGCCTATGACCTATGACCTATATAGCCTATATACTGGTAATATAGCATTAAAAACTACAATAAAGGCAAGTTAGGAGAAGGTTGGGAAAGAAAGTAATCACAGCAAATAATAAGACTGAGTCAGCTGAGTGGCTTTGTCTTATATTAAGGAAAGATTTTTGGCATAGAATTAAGTAGATGAGCATTTCCTCTTTAAAATGGAACATGAGAACAGAAGAAGAAATGGATTAGGAATGGAAGCAGTTAAGGGATAGAGAAATAACACCTAATTGATTCAGAATATATACCACCTTTGACTCAGACTTTATCGTTTTTTAACTTTACATTTAGCTATGTTTAAACATTTAAATAAAGATATCAATTCTTATCAAGTAATGGAAAACAACTTATTGTTTAATTTGGGTGGGTCTGGGCAAAGGAAGTCCTATGCTATCTGAGCAAACTTAAGGTATACCTGGCATCTACAGCACAACCAGTTGAAGCCCAAATTTATAATATGAATTTTTTTATGCCATGGAACTGACCTTTACCCCAGAAGGATATTTAAGAGAAGTCCTGACCAAGGCAGAAGTCACTTTAATTAAGTCTACCTGGTTCCTATTTTGTCAATCTTCAACCCCTTAGTTTCTTTTTTTCTACTTACCTGATATATTTCTATGATTGCTTTGTTATTGAAAAGAATAATTAGCACTGGTTATCTCTAGGCACTTATGTTTTCATAAATACCTTTTGATTCTCATGATGATCTTGGGAGGTACCCATTTTGTACATGAGGAAACCAAGGAACTATGACATTACCATCCCCATTTTATACACGAGGAAATCAAGAAATGGTGACGTTAGAGATGCAGTGTAGTGAGTGGCAGTTAAACAGACTTGGATTAGATTTCTGGCTCCATGTCCAGAAATAAGCTGTGTGACTTTGGACAGTTAAGTGATATAACCTCCTTAAGCCTCAGTGTTCTCATATGTAAAATGGGATAATACTCCTTTTTCTTGTGTTCTAAGGAACCCTTTATCTTCATTTCTTACTTTAATGTTTGAAATTGAGATGTACCTTACAATTGCTATGTATTTGAAAGTATTTGTTCACACTGTAAAGCTGCTATCAAGTTGATGATGTCTTACTACCGAGAGCACTTGATTACTGAGGGATTTAGTAAAGCATACCCTCTCAGGTTCTTATAAAGCTTAAGGATTATGTATGTAAGTGCTTGGTACAGAGTTAGAGCTCAAGAGATGTTAATTTTTATTACTTCTCAGTAATTTGGTCATAGGCTAAATTACCAGTAAGTGGCAAAGCCTAGATTGGAACCAAGTTTATAACTGTAATTATAGAGTTCCTTCTTTTCTAGTGAAAAATTCTAGCTCCAAATAGTAAGGGAACTAACTCATTATGTTAGTTGTGAGTCAGTACCCCATATCATGGCCAGACTTCTTGATTCTCATAACTCTGCCTCCTATTCCTAATTTTTAATATCTTCACCAGGCATAAATCATATTGAACCCATCAACATTTTAAAATTTAAAATGTAATCCTTAAATCAACGCACACGAGACTTTTGTAATTATTATTTGTTATAGTAAGTTGTCGAGTTATCTTCTGGAGATTGAGCTTGTGAGACAACAGGAACTAAGTGAAAGATAAAATAGGCTAAAAGGCAAATAGAAAGGTAAATCTTAAAATTACTGAGGTGAAGTTAAGCCTTTAGCTTATTCCAGTGTCTTCTGTTTTGTTTTTTCTTTTCCTTACAGAGGAAATCAACAGTTTATCATTGTACTAGTGATTGGTATCAATTCTCCCTTACTCACTAAAAGTGACTCTGAGCTGGGGAGGGAAGTATGGCCAAAAATCTCAAGCACAAGGGTAATGTAGTTGATATTATTATTATTATTATTATTATTATTATTATTATTATTTGCCTGCCCAGCATCCAATCTTTCTTCTTTTTCAGTAGAAAACTCTGTCCTCCCTCAGTCCTTGTGAAGTTTTAGGGGTAAAATTCATCCTAGGGATAGTTGAGAAACCCAGGCCTGGACAATCAGCACATTTTATCCCTTTGGCCACAATTGGTTCAGAGATGAACAAATGACTTAGAGTTTTTGCTTAAACTTGTTTGAGTTTTAACTTTCTAATACTTTTCATTGGAAGAGTCCATCTTCACTAATATAATTGGAAATCAAGACCAAGTGGCAACTGGAGACACCTCTAATAGCCACAAGCTGACATTGGAACTAAACTTTTTTTTTCTTTTTTTACCCCTGGCTTTATTGAAATATAATAGACAATAAGTTGCTTGTATTTACATTGCACAATGCAATGAGATTTTTTTTCAATTATAGTTGGCATACAACAATATATTAGTTTCAATTGTATCAAATAGTGATTAATTCACAAAGTGATCACCCCACTAAATCTAGAACCCCTCTTCCCTCTTACATGTGTATGAAATTATTAACTATTTTCCTTGTGCTACACTTTATAACTCCATGTCTATTTTGTAACTATCCATTTGTACTTCTTAATCCCTTTGCCCTTTTTTGCCGTCCCCCCAAATCTCCTCCCATCTAGTATCTCTCAAAATATTCTCTATATCTATGAGTTTATTTCTGTTTTTGTTATTGTTTATTTTGTTCTTTAGATTCTACATATACGTGAAATCTTGTGGTATTTGTCTTTATCTGACTTACTTCATTCAGTGCAATACCCTCTAGGTCCATCAAGGCGATATCTTTCTCCATCCCCTTCCTTTTAGTATTTGTGTATCTTTAATTTGAAGTAAGTCTCTTGTAGGCAGCATATGTAGGGGTCTTGTTTTCTTATCCATTCAGCCACTCTATCTTTTGGTTGGAGAACTTAATTCTTTTTCATTTGAGGTATTCGTCGACAGATATGTAGTTATTACCATTCTTTATTCATGTTTTTGATACATGTTTTTTTTCTTCTTAAAGAAGTTCCTCCATCATTTCCTATAATTCTGGCTTGGTGTTGATGAATTTCTTTAGCTTATTTTTGTCTGGGAAGCTCTTTCTCTGTCTTTTGACTCTAAATGATAGCTTTGCTGGATAAAGTATTCTTGGTTGTGGATCCTGGGTTTTTATCACTTTGAATATTTTGTGACAATCCCTTCTGTCCTGCAGTTTCTTTTGAGAAATCAATTGCCAGTCTTATGAGTGTTCCCTCGTAGATAACTAACTGCTTTTCTCTTGCTGCTTTTAAGAGTCTCTCTTTTTATTTAACCTTTGGCATGTTAATTATGATGTGTCTTGGTGTGGGCCTCTTTGGGTTCATCTTTTTTGGGACTCTGAGCTTCTTGGGGTTGTATGTCTATTTCCTTCCCTGGGTTAGAAAAGTTTCCCATCATTATTTCTTCAATTAGCTCTTCAACATCTTGTCTTCCATCAGGTACTCCTATGACCCAGATATTTTTACATTTAATTGTGTCCCATAGGCTCCCTAAATTATTATTATAGTCTTGGCTTCTTTTTTCCTTACTATTCTGATTGAGTTTCCTTGGCTTCCACATTCTCTATATCAGTGATTCGATCTTCTTCTTTATCCACTCTGTTGATTCCCTCTACTACACTCTTCATCTCAGATAATGTGTTCTTCATTACTGACTGGTTCCCTTTTATAATTTCCATTTCCATTTTTATGTTTTTTACCTCTTTGTTAAAGTTCTCACTGAGTTCATCTACACTTCCCCTAAGTTAAATGATTACCTTTATAACCAGTATTTTGAACTCTGCATCTGTTAGATTGTTTGACTCTATTATTCCTGGATATCTGTTCTGTTCTCTCATATGGTTTCTGCTTCTTTGTCTTCCCATTTTGGCTGCTTTTCTGTGTCTTTTTTTTTATGTACTATGCAAAACTCCTAAGTCTCCCGGTCTTAGTGTGGCTTTGTGTATTAGGTGTCCAGTGGCACAGTCCTGAGAGGGGTTCAGCTGCAGCCCAAGTTTAGCCCCAGCCTGTGCCCCTCTGGGGGCACCTGTTGAGATTCAGCAAGCAATCCCCAGACACTGTGCTTATAGTTGCCTCAAGAGGCCACGCCAGAAACTGTGGCCATCTGCCACTAGTGTGGGTCTTGGCACTGTTCAGCAAGTCACACAGGACCTGCCAAGGACACACCTGGATGTGGCTTGGGTGGGGCCATGAGTTGGGGGAGGCAGAGTTTCAGGAAATCCTCTGGGCCAAGTAATCTCTGTTATCCACTTTGGTCACATCTCAGCTATGGTGGTGCTGAGTCCGCACACTGGGACGGGGGAGGGCTCAACAGAGGAACAATGGATACCGCCGGCACTTCTGCCTGGGTGAGAGCCTCACCTCTATTCTTCACTCCAACAACTCAGTGTTCCCCTGTAAGTCCCTGGTACCCACTGTGTAGCCAACCTGGCATTGGTACTCAGAGTGAGCAGGTCCATCACCACAAAACTCTGCTCGCAGACACAGCCCCTTTAAGAGGCGTCTGCAGTTGCCGGCGCCTCTGCTGCCACTGGCTGCCTCTGCTGCTGTCTCTGTCCCACTGAGCCACTCGGGACCGGGCAGCCTCGCATCTTCGCCCCTTCCTACCTTCTACTGTTGCAGGATGATTCGTTATTTTTCTCCCTAGTTGTAATGCTTCTGTTCATCTAGATTCCAGGTGACTTTGCTTGCCGTTCGCTCTGTGTTTTTGTCACAACTTTGATTTGGTTGCAAGAGGGATGAACAAAGCCTCTATCATCTATGCCATTTTTTTCCCTTTTGGAATTAAACTCTTAATGAAGAGTTAATGAGGATAGTTTTTCAGGGTTCCCTTCCTGGCACCACCAAGAAAGAGACTTGCTCTGATGGACTGACCCCGGCATAAAATCAGCCAGGCAGATATTTTCATTAGCAGCAAAGTTATTCTTGTATC
Source organism: Pteropus vampyrus (assembly GCF_000151845.1). NCBI lineage: Eukaryota > Metazoa > Chordata > Mammalia > Chiroptera > Pteropodidae > Pteropus > Pteropus vampyrus. The sequence goes on along the minus strand of NW_011889168.1, from coordinate 1,260,361 downwards.
ACAGATCAATAAGCGTTATTTAAATCATACGATTTCCTCTTTTTGAATCCAATGTTTGTCAACCAATCATTTGGACTTAATTTAGCCTTCTTTTCTGGGAAGGGAGTACGTATAAAAGATGAAATCCATGTTCTGGGAGATATTTGGTAGGGTAGTGTAAATGAATAAACTCATGGTCTGGTTTGTAAGTGAACCTCCTCTGAACTCCTCTTAACTTGAGCTAGTCCAACTGGTGAGCTCAATCTCAAATAATTTAATGCATTCTAATTCCTAAACCTACAAATTAGAAAATCACATCCAGAACAAAAATTATTAGTGGCAAGTAAAAAACCACCTTAAAGATGACTTAAACAAACCAAATTTTAAAATGACCTATTTATTGTTTTCTCTTGAGGGAAGAATAGAATTGGTGTTTGTTCTTTGAAATGTATTTACTCATCTAAGATCCTAGGTGCATTGTGTGAGCAATCAGTCAGAGTTTGGGGACTGATTGACTTGCCTACTTTTTTCCAAGACCTCAGCCACCAAACTTTGTGATACTCTGTGTGGTTGCTGAGACGTTAGCTATGCAAAGTGGCCATCATAGTCCGGGTAAGATGTTCTAGGGTAATTTTATCAGGTAAATCACTTTACCTGATAAAGTGATTCAGCCTTTCAGAAAGTTTATGTTCATGACTACCCCGGTAAGGCATGAGGTTCTAGAGAAAGAGGTAGAAGGTCGAATGTCTAGTTTGCTTTACAGTATGACTTTTGGGAGCATCTTCAAGATAAATAATGCTGTTTAGAGGATATTTCTCTTCATTAAGAAGACTTGCTATTCCTAGATGAATTAGGAATATTAAACTATTAATAGACTTGCTATGTACATGCCATGGGTTAAGTAAATGTTCCCTTTTATACAATCTAAGTGCAAGATACTGTCAAAGTAATTTCATAATCATTTCATAAGCCAGATAAAGGCACTTACCACAAAGGTTGTAGTGTTTTTTAAATGTCAGAGCAGTAACTGAACAATTATAAGAGTTAGGGCACATTTTGTTATTAATTTATCACTCTTACTATGACATTAACTTCCTCCAAATTGCTCATTTGACATTTTTCTAATCCAGACTGTATGATGAGCTTCACAATGGACATTGCCTTCCTTTTTCTTTTTTTTTCACTTTTCAAACAATGTTTTTTAAAAATCATACAAAAATTAAAAAATAAAAACTATACTAATTAAGTGCAAATGCCTTGTCAAAATTTTTAAAAATGATATAAAAGCAAATGTACTCTTTTATTCCTACCCAATATTACTCCCCTTTCCAGAAGTTAAACTGTTAACTGTCTAGTGTTTCTACTTTACATCTCCTTCTACATGCATTTATGAAGGCGTTTGTGCATATATTAGTGTATGGTTTTATTTTTGGTATGTGTGTTTACAATTGGATCATAGTGTATGTATTGCCTTGCAACTTGCCTTTTTCACTTAATGGTATGTATGTATTAGGGATCTTTCCATATCAGTACATGTAGATTAATTCATACAATATTAACAAATATCTATGAGCACTACTGTGGATTTTATTATTGTTTAGCAAGTATTCACTCTCCTTTCCCTAGCTGTTCAGGGAAGTAGTATATTTCCCTGCCCCACTGATACAGAATTTGCTTATATGACTTGTTTAGACCAATGGAAGGTGGTGGTAGAAATGGAAGTGTGTCAGATCTTAGCAGAAGCTTTGAGAGGCATTTCAAGTTCCATTAGCCTTCTTGGGCTCTTGCCCTCCACTAAAAGAATAGTATGTCCCCATGTCCTTCAGCCTGGTCCCTGGCATAGGAAGACACATGGAACAGACCTTAACCCAACCCACAGTCTCAAACAGAGTTGCTACAGTTGACTATAGAACAGTGAGCAATAAATAAATGTTGCTATAAGCCATTGATATCTTAGGATTTTTGTAACTCAGTATGATCACTGAAAAATATGATTGATACAAACATTGGCTATTTGCCAGGCTTTCTTCTAGATGCTGGGAAAACAGCAAAAATCCCTGGCCACATGAAATTGACATGGGAAAGCTGGATAATAGTTCACAGAATGGTTGAACGATGGTAAGGCATTGTTTCTTTTTTAGTCTTATGGGCCTTTTGTAGAAAGTGTTTAGAATGCAATGTCTGTGCCCTCAATTCTTCTGCTGCTTCCATCCCCTCCTTCCCACCACCACTGCCACCTATTCAGGTCTCCCCGTTTCACCTTCTATCTTGACTGACTGTGGAAGTGCCCACTGGTTCTTCCTCTAGGTTCTTCCCACCTTAAGTTGTCCCATGCACTTATGATGCGTGCAACTTCTAGCCATTTCTTGCCTCACACAAAATTCAGTGACCCTTTTTCCTTTTTTATCAAACACAAAGTCTGGCCTTCAACGTCCACCTCCTCTCAACTTTCCAACTTCATCTTTTCATTAGTCCTGTACTCTTGTGTTTCACCAGATAATCCCTGCTTACTGCCCAGGACACACATTCTATAGTGAACTTCATGGCGAGCCACGCAGAATTTCTCCTTCAGGACTGAGGTACTCACTCCCCCAGTTGCTGAGAGTATTGGCAGATGATAACTTTCATACAAGTCTCTCTCTGGAAATTTTTCTTAGTTGAAGAGTGCCACCTCACCCAAGATTCATATTCTCTTCCCAGGGACAGCCTACATCCAATGACTTGTTAAAAGAGGGAGCTCTAAAGACCTATCTCTCTTGTCTCAAGGCAAGACACCTCTGAAAAAGTCATCCCAGCTTTGGAACAACACATGAGATTTCTAAGACCTTTTTTTGTGAATGTATTGTAGCCCAATAACTTCCTCTGCCTAATCCTACTTCTTTTACTCCCCCACCGGGGCTGATCCCAAGGACACTTCCTAATACATTTCTGAATGCTAAACTCCACTTTGGAGTCTGCTTCCTGGGGAACCTGCCATAAAACACACCCTGTAGGTTTTTGGGCATTTCCCATACTTCGGGACCTTTGATCATACTGTTTTCTCCACCCAGAACACCTTCCTTATAATCCTCTGCTAGTTAAAACCCTATCCATACTTCATGGCCTCCCTGAAACATCACCTATTCCATAAAGTTCTCCCTGACTCCTCAACTCAGGAGCCTTTGCTCTCCTTTTGAACTCCCCACTAGTGACACTCTTTTCATACTTCTGTTATGGTGACAGTTTGTAAGGGAAGAGCTTGGGCTTTGGAGTCAAGCATGCTGGGATTCTTCCATTTATTAGCTGTGTGACCACAGACTCCTCAGTTTTTCTCATTAATAAAATAAGGGGGGAAAGGCTATTTTATAACCTTATTGTGAACATTAAATGATATAACACAGATAAAGTGCTTGGCTCATAGGAGATGCTCAAGTTCAAGATCCTCCCACACTTTCTTTTCTCCTTTATTATATCTTGTACCTTTATTGATTATACCAGTCTTTCATGGACTTGTTTCATCTGCCTATGGGCTTGGTAAGGGCTGGAATATGCCTTGCTTATCTTTGTATTCACACAGTGCTTAGCACAAACAGCTTAACAAATGTTGAACTAAATGCTGCTTTTGGGCAAAATCTTCTAGTTTGTTTTTGGAACTAAGAATTCCATGTTGTATCCCATAGTTCATAAATTTATCACACAAATAAGGGAGTTCAGAATGTCTATAAGTTTTCAATAGGAACTGTAGCTGCAGAGAGTCCCGACAACCTTCTTGCTGGCCTTATCTCTCACTACAAGCACCATATAAAAAGTCAAACAGCAAACAAAGGTACCCTTAGAGAGTCTGGACTCAGATAATAGCTAAGAAATTTAAAGGCAAATCATATACACTGATATTTCTATGACTAAAGTTTCTTTTAATAGATTTTTTAATGAGCATAGTCGAGAATTCTAAAATAATCTTAAAGGTTAGATCTGGAGCAAGAAGTGACTAAGTTAGCACAGTGCTTAGCATATGTCCAGGATATGTTTCTTGAGTGAATAAATGAATGGTTGGATGGGTGTGGCTGAGCCATGGGTGAAATTCTGTAGAAGGACTACTTCTATCTTCTCAGACACACTCAGGTCATCTTCAGAGAAAACTGAAAGGCAGAGTCAGACAATTCTCCTATGTAGCCACTCTTAGGTATGATTGCTGGGATAAGTGAAAGGCCCCTCTTATGTCTGACAGTGTTGTTCCTGAAAAGAAACACAGATGGTAATAATGCTGTGGTGTTGGAAGTTAAATTTATTTAAACCCCCAGAATAATTTTAAGTCCAATTTTCTTAATAGACATTGATGGCTTGTGTCACAAATTGGGTTCCCCTTAGAAGCTGAGACTGGGTTTAGTGTGCAAGATATTTATTAAGGAGAGCCCCTGAGATCAACACCTGTGGGAAGGAGGAGAGGGAAACAGGAATGGCCAGAGAGAGGAGCTGAGCTGGAATGCAGGCCCAAAGACAGCTTTGGCCTACCCTACAGAGGGCTCTAGAGCTAGATGGCCCTTTGGAGTTGTCTCAAGTTGGGCAAAAATGATCAGATCTTTATACTCTATGCTCAATCAGTTATTGTATATGGGTTGTTCTCAGAATGGTGTGATTTGAGGTGAGATGGTTTTCTGCATCTGAGGCAGACCCTGAAAGGGCTGAGGGCTGTCTGCTTCCTGTACTTCCACAGCTGAGGTATCATGTCCTTCCATGTAGGGGGTCTGGGAGATGAATCTTTATATTCACAGCTCATAATGCCTCTTCTCTTAGAATGTCCTTCCCTCCTTTGTTGGGTTAACTTCCACTCATCCTTTAATATTAATCTCAGAATATTATCTCTTCTAAGCTGTTTTTTTCTAGATTCCTCAAAACAAGGTAAGATGTTTCTACATGGTGCTTACAAAATACCACTCTATTGGATATCTGCTTGTGTGTTTCATTCCAGACTGGAAGCCTCTTCATGGCCCAGCGCCAGGCAATGTCTGACTCAGATACAGGGATTCGATTCATGTTTGTTAAATGAATAATTGGATGGAAGAGTTTTGGGGCTCATTAACAGCACTAGTATGTGAATGTATAGTCCTATTGGCTAAGAAGTTACAAAATAAGTCTATTATAACATCGTATGTATTTATTCATACTTTTAAACTTATAATAAATAGGTCTGTTAAATCCTCTGAATCATTTTTAATTTGGCTAGGTGACTGTTTTGCAAAATGTATGGCATATATGATGCTTTTCTGAGCTGCTATTTTCCAACCAGCAGGTTTGGACACTTTGGTGGGTCACAAAGTTGTTTTTGATGTGTCACAATATAATTGGTTTCCTCATTCTGTTATTGATTTCTGCCTGACAGGGTAGAATTTAGTGGTGATGTGGTAGACAGTGGAGGTAGGACAACACAGGCAAATATGTGAGCATCTAGAGGTCAGGTATTTGGGTTTGGGTGGCTATAGAGCTGGATATTTGAAGGGCTGTTTAGGAAGGAGCAGGAGGTGGGAGGCAGCACACCCTGCCTTGTCTCTATATACTGCTTTGCACAAGGTTGATAACAGAGATTTCAAATGACTGCAAACGATGTTGCAACTAAAGCTTCCTAGTGTGGAATCCAGTACTATTGCCAAGTCAGGACAAGCTGAGGATGGAAAATGAAGCAGAGCATGAGCTGAGGATGTAGACCACCCAGATAGGCTTTCACTTGGTCAAAGGGAAAATTAGCTCTGTATATGTTTGTGCAGAGAACACTCATATATTAGAACTCTTATGGTTGCAAATGATAGAAGCTCATCTGGAACCATCTTAGGCAAAAAGTACATGGCTCATGTAGAAAACCCTGGTAAAAGCAGAGAAAAAACTGGCTTCTGGGATGATAGAGACAGAGGCTAGTCCCTCACTAGGTTGGAGAGTGCTGGTTTCTCTGTATCAGCTTTTCTTTTGCAGGCTGGCTTTTCCACAAGACTGGACCATGGATAACAACAGCTGCCAGCTTTCATCTTCCCAGATTTCACTCATCCAATTCGTGGCACACATACGTATGGAGCAACTATTACATGCCAGCCATTGTTCTAGATGCTGGGAATAGCAAGGGAAGAAAAACAAGAAAAAAAACCCCTCTGTTTATATTCTAGGGGGGGAAATTTAGACAGTAAACCAAAGTAAAGAGGAATATTTTATAGTATGTTAGAAAGTGATAAGTGCTATAGAAGAAAAACATCAAGCATAGAAGGAAGATAGAGAGTGGTGTGTGTGTGTGGGTGTGTGTGTGTGTGTGTGTGTGTGTGTGTGTGTTAAATTTTAAATAGAATAGTCAGTAAAGCCCTTTCTAGGGAGATGAAATTTGAGCAAAGACCAGAATGAAGAGAGAAGCTGAGCCATGAAGTTAACTGCAGTTTTGAAGAGAACAAGTGTAAAGGATATGAGGTAGGTGGAAGCTTGGCAAGTGTGCAGAACATCAGCAAGGCCACTGAGACTGAATTGGAGTGTGCAAGGGGAAAGGTAGCAAGAGGTGAAGCCAGGGAGGTAAGGGATTGTGGGGCTGATTACACAGGGCTTTGTGTGTCATAAGTAAAGACTTTGACTTTGACTTAGAGTATGAGATGGGCAACCACTAGACAATTTTGTGAAGAGGAGAGATGTTATCTGATTTGCATTAGGCTCTGGCTTGTGTGTTGAGAACAAACTGTAGAGAGGCAGATATGATGAGATATGATGGAGGCTTGGACCAGATTGAGCCACAGGTTTGCTGTCTGAGAGGGACTGCTTCTGTTTCCCAAGCTCCAATAAAAAGGAGGATGAGGACTATGAAGTCATAGGGGTCATATGGTCACAATATGGCTGGTTTCCCTAGTAGGAGCCCTTGGGTAGAGTGGGAGAAGAACAGTTTACCTTAAATGTGAAGAACTGTTTTTAGAAGAAGGGAAAAGTGAAAGACAGACCACAGTTGCTCTCTACCTCAGGCATTGTTTACTCAAGATTGCTTTAAAATTTTGGAAACATTTCTTGCCTTTGCCTATATGTTTGAATCAATATGGGAAAAAATATCTGCCTGTAACTCACATATTTTACTACATCCATGGACTAGTCTGCAGAAAACAGCTAAGGATTTTGTGAAGAAGTGAGCCATGAGATTTCATCTTGACACAATGTCTTTTAGAGTCCTTGTCTTCCTCCTCAGAGTTTTCTTTGTTGAAATATAGCTTACTCAATTTCTTATTTACTGTCACAATACATGACCTAAAAGGTTCCATGTATGTGCACCCAGTTTTCTCAAAAATTACCTCTTTAGAAAGTCATCTCAGTTTTCTAAAAACAGAGAATGGGTGACGAACATTGCATTATTTATGTCATCTTCACTTCTGAATGATTATTGAAAGTGCAGGATGGAAATTTGGGAATCGAAAGAGTAAAATAAACTCTTTTAATATTGCTGTTACAACTACAACGAAAGATTCTAAAGAAAGAAATGGTCTCCCTTTCACCTGCCTGAGTGGTCTTATATATTTAACCATTATACAAACTCAGTGAGTGGTCCTTGAATAGTGCATTCTTCCCTCTCAATTTTTTTTTTCCCACAGAGGTATAATATGATGACATCTGCAACCACTTTACATGATATTCAGTACTAAAGTACATATCTCACAATTTTAATGCCTTCCCACCTCAACTTTTATTATATTTAGTATCTTTGTTTAGATTGAGTTTAACTCTATCATCTTATATCCCAGAAGAAGAAGCTGAATATTTCTTTCTTCTTTGTTTACAGGCTTACCTATGGCCTTTCTAGAATGAGAAGTTCAAACTTTGTTTCTATTATATACTCTGAGTACCACAGGGTACACGTGGATGGAAATAATTCTTGTTAAGGCACTATTCTGTTCACCTCTGACTCTATGGTCTACATCTTCTGACAGCCACAAATAAAAGAAGGTATGTAATCAATTTATAATGTATAAAGAAAAATGTGACAAGTACTCACCAAGCTAACTTATTAAATACTACTAGATACCCTGTATATCTTTCTCCTGCCATATTCCTTTTCATTATTCCAGAGGCTACACTTATCCTGAATTAATCTTTCCTTACTTTTTCTATTTCGCTATTTGTTTTCTTTCTTAATTGAGTATGGATTATTTTGTACATACAAAAGAATGTTATATAGATAACAAACACCCATGTATCTACCATCTAGCTAAAGCAATAGACTATTACCAAGACTACTCAAATTTCTGTATTTTCCTTTGATCATAACAACTGCATCCTCTAGCCCTTTCCTAAATTTTGTGTTTATCATTTCCTTGCTTGTCTTTATAGGCTTACTACATTTTTTTATGTATCCCTAATAACATATCATTCAGTTTGACATTCTAAACTTAATGTAAATAGCATAATATTGTATCTATTCATCTGTGACTTGCTTTTGCTTTTTGTGATCATCGTTATGTGTATGAGAGTCTAGGGGTGTGGGGACCAATTTTGGTAGTTGTGCACTACACAATTCTAGGGGGAGCTATTGCTTTAAGTTCTAGACAAATGGTAACTCCTGGAGTTGTACAGCATACAATCTACTTGGCTGTACAAGATGGCTGTGATAGATTGTGGTTCCAAAGATTGCCACAAGAATCTTTCCCATCCCACAGGCTTTTTTATAATGTGACCTCATCCTGTATCCATCAAGAAGATTTGTCTATTTCTCCTCCCCTTGGATGTGGGTTGGCTATCTGACTTATTTTGACTAACAGAATACAGGAAAAGTGATGCTAGATGACTTCCAAGGTTAGAAATTCTGTCTTCACCACTTGAAATGCTCCCTCTTAGAATCCAGTTATCATGTAAGAAATCTGATTGCTATGAAGGCACCATGTTGTGAGGCAGTCCAATTTAACCATATGGTGAGGTAGAGGCCACTTGTAAGAGCATTTAGGTGCCAGATATGTGAATGAAGCCTTATGGTACCTTCTACTCTAGCTTAGTCACCAACTGAATGCAGCTGAGTAAATGACCCCAGCCAATGCTATGTGGAGCAGAACTGGCCAGCTAAGCCCAAACCAAATTCCTGACTTGCAGTGTCATGAGCAAATACAATAAAAATAGAATAGCTCTTCAGAACATTCATGGTTGTCCTGAGTCAGGCTGATCAGTCATTGGATATAGCCATCTCAGTAAGAAAGGTGACCTTGGGCAAGGCAGTTTTCTGCAACTAAGATAGTCCCTGAAGGGTTTGACAGCCGAAGGTTGATGGCTGACAGTACTCCCAGCACATGGGGCTACGAGTCCTTCCTTGAAGGGAAATCTTGGAAATGCCTCACAGTGTCCACAAATATTTTTTTTTGTATCTAATTAACCCTTTTGCTGATGATGGATATTTGTATTTTTAAGATGAGATATTCTCTTGTATTTTGTAAACATGTCAAAGTTTTGCTGTTCATATTTAAATCCTGAATGAATCTGGAAGTGCTTTTTTTTTTTTCATGGTATGAGGTAAAGATCCACTTTTTTTCATACAAATAATTTGCAATGATGCCTCTGTCATATATCAAGTTTCTCTGTATGTTTGGGTGTCTTGCTGGGCTGTCATCAATTGTATTATTGTGTTCTGTTGGCTCATTTGTTGATCTCTGAGCCAATATCATAGTGCCTTAATTACTGTAAATTTATAAGGCTTAGAGCAGGATTCCCTCAACATTGTCTTTTTTCTTCAAGGCTATTTTTGGCTCTGCTCACCATATACATTTTAAATCAGTTTGTCAAATCCCACATACAAAAAATTTATTATGAATTATTTGTTTGTTTTGTTCTGTTTTCTATGAAAATGTCTTTATTTTAGAAGTGGTCTGTATTTTACTGAAATTTGAGAAACACTGAACTGAGGGATTGGCTAACCACTTGTAGTGGGTTGAATAGTTATCCCACAAAAGATATGTTCACATCCTAATCCTTGGAACCTGTGAATGTGACTGTATTTGGAAAAAGAGTTTTTGCAGATGTAGTTCAGCTAAGGATTTTAAAATGAGGCACTATCCTGGATTATCCAGGTGGGCCCTAACAGACACACAAAAAGAGAGACAAAAGAGAAGAGGAAGCAAAATTTCCACAGAGGCAGAGATTGGAGTGATGTGGCCACAAACCAAGGAACATCTACAACCACCAGAAGCTGGAAGAGGCAAAGAATGGATCGTCTCCTAGAGCCTCCAGAGGAAATGCAGCCCTACTGACACCTTGATTTCAGACTACTAGTCTCTGGAATTGTGAGGGAACAGACTTCTGTTAAGTCACCCAATTTGTATGATTTGTTACAGTAGCCACAGGAAACTAATACAACACTCACTCTTTATTTTCTCTAAGCTTTTCTCCTGTATTGTTAGTTTGCTAGTAAGCAACATGCCAGGGGCATATTATTACCAATATACCTATAAATAAATATAAATGTCTTCATTGAATTGAAACCAGATATTATGTTGACATTCAATATTGTTTTATATTAGTTACAAGTGTAAAGCATGGTGGTTAGACATTTATATAATTTACAAAGTCACTCCTCTGATCAGCCTAGTACCCTTCTGGCACTATACATATTTATTACAATATTATTGACTATGTTCTCTATGCTGTCTGTATGGAAAATCCTTTGGAAGCAGCTTGGGTGGGCCTGAAAATTGGGTAGGGTGAGGTCTCAGGGGATCACCAGGGCAGAGCGACCAGTGTTAGCCAGGTTGATGGAAACTCAGATATGGTGAGTTTGCATGCCTAAAGAGAGGAGGGCTCAACAAAGGAACAATGGATTCTACCAGCACTTTGGTCTGGGAGAAAGCTACCCCTCCAGCCCTTGCCCTGAAGCCAGACAATTTAGTTCCTCCCAGTATCCCTGGTGGCCTTTTGAGATGCTGCCCCAGTGCTGAATCTCAGAGCGAGTTCATCAGTGGGTAAATTCATGCACTGGCGCCTTAAGAGGAATGCCTGGGACTCTAGCAGCCCACTGTCTTACTCAGTCGCACTCTCCACTGGTTTTCACAGCCAGAAGTTGTGTGGATTTCTCTTACAAGCACTGGGACCCTGGGCTGGGAGCCTGGTGTTGGGCTGGGACTCTTCCCGCCCCTTCTCCAGGGGGACCTCCACAGCTAAGATATCCATTTCGATTCTCAACCACCACACAAAGGTGTGGGACCAGCTTTTGTGTCTTCGCCCCTCCAATCAGTCTTGAGGTGGCCTCTACTCTATGTCCCCAGTTATAGGGCTTCTGTTCAGCTAGACTTCAGGCAACTCCCAATGATGGTTGTTCTGCAGTTTTGTTGTAATTTTGATATGGCTGTGAGAGGAGGCATGCACAGCATTTACCATCTTGACTGGAATCTCCTACTCCCTTTCTTTTGTATTTCAACTTCACTGTTGAGGTTTTCATTTCTGCTACTTTCTTACCATGTTCTTAATTTCCAAGAACTCTCTTTTGTTCTCTATTTTAATAATAGGATTCTGTTCTTGTTTCTCTTTTGTGATTTCTTTTAATATATTAATGATAATTGTTTTAAAGTTTTTCTTTTCCTTGCAAAAATTATATTTCCTTCAGGTAGCCTTCATCCATTTGTTTGTTTATTGGTTTGTTTACTTTGGACTCTATCTTACATATTAGAGGTTTTCTTATGATATTTGTTAGACTTTGCTCATGCTTAAGTTTAGGATTAAAAAGTTGATTGAAAGCTCTGACCACATGAAGGGAACTTGTTGATTTATAGCTTTACTATCGAATGGTCAGCATGAGTCATTTGGCTGGGGGTCGGGGGAGTCCCTAAGTCAGTGTCTTTAGGTCTTTATGGATTGCTGAACTTCCTAAAGGAGGATCATCTAATTTTCTGCCAGTAGGGTAAAGGTTTGGCTGCTAGAGTTCTGCAATCCAACAGGGGAAATACTTTGGGGTACAATGGGGTGGTATCTCAGTATTTAGCATTTAAGGATTTGATCACATTCTTGCTTGGTTTGCAGTAAGGTTTCTGCCTTCAAATGTGCTTATCGTCTGTGGACTAGAGGCCTTCTGTTGATCACGTATGGAGAATAAGCCTCTGAATTTCTATCAGTTTGGGGAGGGATAGTTGTTTTAACTTTCAGTAAAGCTTTATAACTTTCTCTATAAATGTCATGCATATCTTTATTTGATTTATTCCTGGGTAACTTTTTTTTTGCTATTATAAGTGGTATATTTTGAAACATTATGTTTCCCATCTGTTGCTGTTGTATATAAATGAAATGGATTTTAAATCTTAACATTTTAATCAGCCATTCTTATTCTATTAACTCCAATCACTTTTCAACTGTTTGCCTTGGGTTTTCTGTGTTAGCAATCAGATACTTTTCAAATAATGTTTTTCTCTCTTTGCAATCCTTTTAACCTATAAAGGTTATAAAATCTCTTTCTCGTTTATTTAACCAGATAAGATCTCTAGTTTGATGTTGAGGTGGTAATAGTCCCTGTCTTGTTCCCTGATCTGATTTTAAAGGTGAAGTTCTCATGTTTCAGATTTAGGTATTAGATTGGTTTTAGATTGGTGTTTCGTAAATGACTTATTAAGTTATCTTCTACTCCTAGATTGTTAGGCAGTTTTATTCCAAATAGGTTTGGAATTACATTGAATATGTTTACTGCATTTATTAAGATAATTTATTTTTTTCTCTCAATCAGTGAATAAAAATAATGTATTTTCTAGTATTAAACCAACTTTGCCTTCCTGGGATAAGCAAAGCTTAGTTGTGATGTTATGTGTTCTACTTATTAATGGAATCAGTTTGCATATATTTTGCTTAGGGTTTTTATATCTGTGCTGGTGAATGAGTTTGTGTTGTAGCTCTTACACTTTTCTTGTCTGTGTTTGCTATCAAGGTTGTATAACGTCATAATAGTTGGAGAGCTGGAGTTTCCTTTCTATTTCTATTCGCTGGAAGATTTTTCATAATATTGGAAAAAGATATTCCTTGAATACTTGGTAAAACTTGACTACAAAACCATCTGGGCCTGATATTTATACATATTGATTGTATTTCTTCAGTGCTTATAGTACTACCCCCAAATTCTATTTTTCTCCGAGTCAATTTGTGTTGGTTATATTTTCTAGGAGTTTTGCCAGTTTTGGATAAGTAATAAATTTATTGACATTAAATTTTCCAAGGTATTATTTTTTCAATAAACCAACTTTTGATTTTGTTGATCCTCTCTGTTTGTCTTCTGTTTTATTATTTAGCTTTATTATTTCCTTTTTTCTATTTTCTTTGGGTTTATCTTGTTTTTCTATTATTAAGTCCAATGCTTAGGTTATTACATTTCATCATATCTTATTTCATAATTTATAAAAATTTTTATTTTAAAATAATTATAGATTCATGGGAGTTTACAAAATCAGTACAACGAGGTCTTCTGTTCCTTTTACACAGTTTCTCCCAATGGTTACATCTTCGGTAACCATAGTATAGTATCAAAATCAGGAAATTTTCATTGGTACAATGTATGTTAATCGTTTTATGCCATTTTATCACATGTATTGATTTGCGTAACCACCATCATAATCAAGATACAAAATGATTCTGTCACTACCAAGACCTCCTGCCTGCTAGTCTTTTGTAGTCACACCTATTCCCCTCAAACCCACCATCCCTAACTCCTGATAATTAAAAATCTGTTCATCTCTAATTTTATCATTTTGAGAATATTATATAAATGGACCCATACAACATATGACCTTTGAGATTGACCTTTTTTATTTAGCATAATGCCCTTGAGATTCATTCAAATTGTTGCTGTATCAGTAATTTGTTCTTTTTTATTGCTGAAGAGGTATTCCAGTTTGTTTAACCATTCATCTATTGAAGGACATTTTAGTTGCTTCCAGTTTTTGACTATCACAAATAAAGCTGCTATGAACATTTGTGTACACATTTTTACATAGACACGAAATGTCATTTCTCTCTGATAAATGTCCTGGTGTGCTTTTGCTGGATAATGTAGTAGGGTATATTTAGTTTTTTAAAAAAGAAATTGCCAAATTGTTGTCCAGAATTGCTGTAACATTTTACATTCTCAGCAATGTTTGAGAAATCTAGTTTCTCTACATCCTTGCCAGTATTTGATATTGTCATTATTTTGTTTTAGTTTAGCTTTTCTAATAGCAGTGTTTCTCTAATGGCTAGTAATGTTGAACATTTTTTCATGTGCTTATTTGTCATCTGTATATCCTTTTCAGTGAAATGGTACATCATGTCCTTTTCCCATTTTCTAGTTGGATTTTCTGCTATTTTACTGTTGAATTTTGAGGATTTTTTTTTTTTTTACACAAAAACACTTGATAGAATTTTATTTTAGGTAAATGCAGTGGATCAGTACATAGTATTTTAAAAAATAATTTTTAATTTAATTTTTCATTTTTTCAATTACAGTTGACATTCAATATTATTTTATAGTAGTTTCATGTGTGTAGCATAATGGTTAGACATTTATATAATTTATGAATTGATCCCCCCAATTAGTCTAGTACCCATCTGGCACTATATATAGTTATTACAATATTATTGACTATATTCCCTATGCTGTACTTCACACCCTTGTGACTATTCGTACTTCTTAATCATTGGTACAGTGTATATGTATAATTTTATGCCATTTTATCACATTTAATATGCTACTTTATCACATTAAATCACATTTAATCCCTTCACCTATTTCACCCAGACCCCCAAACCCTGCCTATCTGGCAACCATCAGTTTGTTCTCTGTATCTATGAGTTTGTTTCTGTTTTGTTTGTTCTTTTATCTTGTTCTTCAGATTCCACATATAAGTGAGGTCATATGGTGTTTGTCTTTCTTTGTCTGACTTATTTCACTTAGCACAATACCCTCTAGGTCCATCCATGTTATTGTGAATGGTAAGATTTCATTCTATTTTATGGCTGAGTAAAATTCCATCATATATATGTACCACATCTTCCTTAAGCAATTGTCTATTGATGAACACTTAGGTTACTTCCATATGTTGGCTATTGTAAATAATACTGCAATGAGCATAGAGGGTGTGTATATCTTTTTGAATCAGTGTTTTATATTTCTTTGGAAAATTACCCAGAATTAGAATTGCTGGGTCATCAGGTAGTTCTAGGTTTAATTTTTTAAGGAAACTCTATACTGTTTTCCATAGTGGTTGTACCAATTTGCAATCCCATCAGCAGTGTACAACGGTTCCCTTTTCTCCACATCCTCACCAATACTAGTTGTTTGTTGATTTATTGATGATAACCATTCTACCAGGTGTGAAGTGAAATCTCAGTAGGTGAAGTTAATTTTAATAATTTTAATTTTATTTAAGCCGATATATTTAAAATACTATCATTTCAACATGTAATCAATATGAAAATTATTAAATATTTTACATAATTTTTGTCGTTAAGTGTTTGTAATCTGGTGTACATTTCCCATTTACAGCACATCTCAATTTGGACTAGCCACATTGCAAGTGCTCAGTAGCCACATGTAGCTATGATCTACTATATTGGACAGCACATGTTCAAGGTCTAAACAAAAGCTGTGGTTCCGATTGCATTGTAATAATAAGTTAAAAGCTTCAAATTAGCACAATTTTAATACTTATCATTTAATAAATATTGCATTTTATATGGAAGTCAGTTTGGAGAGCTCCCAGTTATATAGTCAGCCCCCAAAATACGTGGTATGTTCATTTGTTTGAAGAGTAAGTTGTGGGGTTTTGTTTTTCTTTTCCTACTTAATAATGTTTATTAGAAAAAATAAAATTACATGAGAAGAAACTTAAACTTTAACAGTAATTATCTGTTAACATAACAGATTAAGTATATGAGGGTAAGCCTATCCTGGCACATATAACATGTGCATCTGTCATCTTCATAGTCATATGAAAAACTAGTGTTTTATTTTGTCGTTCCTTTTGATTTGGTTTGGTATTCTATTTCATTACATTCTGTTCTTCACTTTTAAAAAGTCTTTCCTCCTTCTTGTTTTATTTCTAACTTATGAGTTACATTTTTTTTAATGATGTCACTCATTTTTATTTCCACTGTCATTCCCTAACAGATCTTCTGTCCTGCCACCGTCCCACAATGCTCTGTTCTTCCTGGCACCTGACCTCCCTCTCTCTTCTCACCCTTCCCTTCCAAATTGTTTTCTATGAGCCTCTATGATTGTAGATTTCAAAAAAGCAAAAGGAATCAACGGGCAGTTCATGGATCCATTCATCGGTCCGTCCATCTATTCTTAAGATTAGCTTAGACAGAAATTTCCACCTCCTTTGCTTTCCCTGCAGCAGTAGGAGATGAAGCTGCTCACTCTTTCACTTCTGTGTCCCTCAGAGCCAGGAGGTGAGATGAATTCTCTCTCCCTGATCATTTCTCTTTCCCCTATTTTTAAAAATTAATTAATTATTTTCTTATGGTGATATTAGTTAATGAAATCCAATAAGTTTCATCAGTATACTTTAACAGTAATGCATACATATATTTACACTGTGTGTTCACCTCCCATAGTTAGAATTCTTTCTGTCACCACATATTTGACTCCCTTTACCCCAACTACCTCCTCCCTCCCTCTTTCCCCTACCCTGTGGTAACCACTAGTCTATAGTCCATGTCCATGAGTCTCTGTTTGTTTGTCCTGTTCATTTGTTGCTTTTAGGTTTATATCCCACATATAAGTGATATCATGTGATTTTCAACATTTTCTGTCTGGCTTATTTCATGCAGCATGATTATCTTGAGGTCCATCCATGTAGTCACAAATGGCAGTATTTCATCTCTTCTTATGGCTAATATTCCATTGTATATATGTACCACAGCTTCTTTAGCCAATCATACCACAGCTTCTTTAGCCAGTCATCTATCATAGGACACTTCGGTTGCTTCCACATTTTGGCCACTGTGAATAATGCTTCTATGAACATCATGTGCAAATATCTTTTTGGATATATCTTTCAAGTCTTTGGCGTAAATACCCAGTAGAGGGATTGCTGGATCATGTGGTAGATCGATTCTTAGTTTTTTGAGGAACTTCTATACTGTTTTCCATAGTGGCCGTACCAATTTGCAGTCCCACCAGCAATGTATCCTCCCCAACATTTGTTATTACTTGTTCTGTTGATTATAGCTATTCTAACAGGTATGAGATGGTATCTAATTATGGTTTTGTTTTGCATTTCCCTAATAGCTAGTGATGTTGAGCATCTTTTCAAATATTTGTTGGCCATTTGTATGTCCTCTAGGAATGTTGCTGTTCTCCTCCTAAGAACTGGATCTCTGAAGACAGGGCGTCTTCTCCCACATGCTCGCAGGGCCTGGAGCACCTGGGGTATGGTTCTTGGATCTACCTGGGGCGCGAACCAAGGCCTTCTGCACGAAAAGCAGACGTGCTAACCACTACACTATGGAGCCACCCCTTATTTAGGATTTTTGCATCTATGTTCATGAGAGAGATTGGTCTGTAGTTTTTTTTGTTTGTGTTATCTTTACCAAGTTTTGGGATCAGGGTAATACTGGCCTCATAAAATGAGTTGGGAAGTATTGCCTCCTCTTCGATTTTTGGAAGAGTTTGAAGAGAATAGATATTAAATCTTTGAATGTTTGGTAGAATTCACTGGTGAAGCCATCTGGTCCTGGACTTTTACTTTTTGGTAGGATTTTGGTAATTGTTTCAGTTTCCGTACTGCTGATTGATCTATTTAGATTTTTTAGTTTGTCTTGATTCAGTTCAGGAAGGTTGTATCTCTCTAAATACTGGTCCATTCCTTCTAAGTTATTAAATTGGGTGTTATATACTTATTCATAGTATTCTTGTATGATCCTTTGTATTTCTGCGATGTCAGTCATAATTTCCCCTCTTTCATAACTGATTTTGTTTATTTATGTCCTTTCTCTTTTTTCTTTAGTAAGTCTAGCCAGGGGTTTGTCAATTTTATTAACCTTCTCAAAGAACCAGCTCTTTATTGCATTTATTTTTTCTATTGTTTTTTTTTTTGTTGTTGTTGTTGTTGTTTTAATTTTATTTATTTCTGCTCTCATTTTGATTATTTCTTTCCTTCTACTGACTTTCGGCTTCATTTGTTCTTCCTTTTCCAGTTTTTTAAGATTAAGCGTTAGGTTATTTATTTGGGCTCGTTCTTGTTTTTGGAGATAGGCCTGTAATGATATGAATGTTCCTCTTATGACTGCTTTTGCCATGTCCCAAAAGTTTTGATATGTTGTACTATCATTATCATTCGTTTCTATGTATCTCTTGATCTCTCTTTTTATTTCTTATCTGACCCAGTTATTCTTCAGTAGCACGTTGTTTAATTTCCATGTATTTTTTGCAGTTGGTCTCGAGTTTCAAAGCATTACGATCAGAACATATGGTTGGTATGATTTCAACCCTCTTATATTTGTTGAGGCTATCTCTGTGTCCCAGTACGTGGTCGATCCTTGAGAATGTTCCATGTGTACCAGAGAAGAATGTATAAGCAGCTGTTCTGGGATGGAAGGCTCTGTAAATGTCAATTATGTCCAGTTGGTCTAATGTGTCATTTCAGGATGTTATTTCTTTATTGATTTTCTGTTTGCATGATCTGTCCATATCTGACAGTGGGGTATTTAGGTTCCCTACTATGATAGTGTTTTTGTTTGATTCTCTCTTGAGTTCTGTTAGTAATTGCTTTATATATTTCGGGGCTCTCTGATTGGGAGTATAGATATTACTAAGTGTTATGTCTTCTTGGTACATGATTTCCTTTATCATGATGAAGTGTCTCTCAGTATCTTTCTTTACCTTTTTGTATTTTGAAGTCTATTTCATCTGCTATTAGTACCACTACTCTTGCTTTTTTCTGAAGCCATTTGCTTGAAACATCATTTTTAACCCTTTCACTTTGAGTCTATATTTGTCTTGGAGCTGAGATGTGTCTCCTGGAGGCAGAATATGGCTGAGTTTTGTTTTTTGATCCATTCCGCAAGTTCGTGTTTTTTATCGGTGAGTTCAGTCCATTTACATTTAGGATGATTGTTGAAATATGAGGTCTTCTTATAGCCATTTTAACTTTGGCTTTCTAGTAGATAAGAGTTTTCATTGCTTCCTTGTCCTTGTGTTTCTGTTTTCTTTATTTTGGTTGGCTTTTGTGGGTTTCCCTCTGGTTTTTCTTGTTTTATGTTATATACTTCAGTTCTAAATCTTTCAGTATTTCTTGTAGTGCAGGCCTCGTAGTGGAGAATTCCCTCAATTTTGGTATGTCTGGAAAGGTTTTAATTTCTCCTTCATATCTAAAGTAGAGCTTAGCTGGATCCATTATTCAAAAGTGGTAGTTCCTTTCACTTAATTGTTTAAATATCTAATTCCATTCGTTTCTGGCTTGTAAGGTTTACGCTGAGAAGTCCAAGGATAATCTAATGGGTTTTCCTTTTTAAGTTACCATTTTCTTCTCCCTGGGTGCCCTGAGAATTCTGTCTTTGTCATTGATTTTTGATAATTTTAATACTATGTGTCTTGGTGAAAGCCTTTTTGAGTTGAGATAATTGGGTGTTCTGTTGACTTCTTGAATTCCAAGCTCCAACTCATTCCTTAGATTTAGGAAATTCTCATCAACTATTTGTCTGAAAATGCTTTCTAGACACTGCTCCTTTTCCTCACCTTCGGTAATGCCCATTATTGTTATGTTTCCTATCCTGATGGTATCAGCTAGTTCTTGAATTTCTTTCATTATTTTTCATTCTTCAGTTTCTCTCTTCTTTCTGATTTATTTCTAGATTCTATCTTTGATATCACTGTTCCTTTCTTCCTTTTGGTCGACTCTATTTCCCAAGCTTGCTATTTCATTTTTCAACTCTTGCAGTGTGTGTGTGTGTGTGTGTGTGTGTGTGTTTATCTCCAGAAGATCTATTCTGTTCTTTTTGAAAATTTCAGTCTCCTTGCTCTGCTCATTTAGGTGTTTTCTCAATTCCTGAAATTGTTGATATGACTCGTTTCGGAACTCACTGAGTTTTTTCAGAAGTACCATCCTGAATTCTCTGTCATTTAAGTGGCATATTTCTATGTTTGTAAGCTTATTTTCTGGAGATTTTTCTTTTTCTTTTTGAGATGCCTTGTCACCTTGGTCGTCCATGGTGTTTAATGGGCTATTTCTCCTCCTGGGCATTAATGGAAATTTATCCTGCTGTTTTTCCAGAAAAAAAGATTTATTATATAAATATCTCTTTTTAGCCTGCTGCAAAGAAGGCACCTTTCTTTT